>NW_028288567.1:2832500-2945000 GCF_059628265.1 Tinamus guttatus | reverse complement strand
TGCCTTTTTGTCCTATTCCAAGCCTTTCAAATTTCACACACGCACATCTGTGTCTGACTGTCTTAGATTTTATATAAACTGGCTTTCCACCAAATAGGTCTGCCATTCGTCATATTTATTTAAGATATCATCTAACTTTCTGTCTAGCTGCTTCTTCCAATATGTGCATCTCGTAGGAATTAAAAATTTATTAAATAGTTTGAGAGATTGTGTAATAAGTTGCATTTTGTGCTAGACCGTGTTCTAATAGGGTCAGATCATTTGCAAAAAAATTTAAAGATGCTGTTTTTGAGAGGCTGTATTTATGATTTTACAGTAGAACTTATGATGTATCAGTAAAATCTCTAATAAGCTTAAAAACATAACAATATTCTAACTGAACAAACCTTTGTCATTGACTGACTTTTGCCATGCTTAAGCATGCAATATAAATATCTTTTTAATGCACATCCTAGTTTTTCATTGCTGTATAGTTTTATTGCCGTTGATGGCATTTATTTTGGGGTAGTTAACATGCTTCTTTCCCACATTTGTCAATAGCCAAACTGCAAGAGGAGGTAAGATAAGCTGATTGGAAAGGCTGCTGTGGAATTGCAAGTGTGAAATCCAGATCAGCAGGTGTAGTTTGGATTTTCTGCTAACAGAGGAGGATGCTGATAATTTTTCTTTTTGCGGAGGTAATTTGACCATGACTTAACAATATATGCAAGAGAAATTTTGCAAGAGGCATTTCTGTATCAGTTAGCCTTCCCTTTATATTTTACATACTCTCCTGGTAATTTTTCTTTACAAGTACTTGTTCAAGTACAGGAAGGAGCCTTGCTAAGTCTGTTTCACCATTCTGATTTATGCTAGTGTGTTTTCCAGACAAGTATTTCCTCACCAAACTGTGTTATTGGAATCAAATATGTTTTTGAAAAGTGAGGAGTCTGTCCCAAGTTTGCAATACTCTGGGCAACATGTTTTCCTGCAAGTTGTCTTACTTCAAGTCTTTTAAGTCATGGTGTCTCTTTGGAAGACCCCTAAAAGACTGCATGTGACCACATTAACACAACATAAATTTGGAGGCTTTCTTTTAGGTGTAAGAATCACAATTGTTTGTTTGCATAATTACTTCAAAATATAAATATCTGCGTGCAGATTAGCATGCAGTATCTGACAATAGGAAAAAAGATGATGTTAATCTTGGCAAAATAATCTTTTAGAAGGAAGTTCTAATTGTTCCTTATATGTAAGCAAAACATAGTTTGTCTTGAAAATGAGTGATATTTCATGAAAGAATTGTTATTTTTAGCCTATTATTGAGCAGCTATTGAGCCTGAAGAAGCTGGTACTACAAAAGCTTTTTGTTCATCTGTTTGTTTTTTCCAAAGCAGGTAGATTTCAAAGGTGTGCTCCTCCTGTATTCAGTCACTTACCAAATATGCCTTTACTTTCTTTGTCTCGTGCCAGGGACAGATTATTATCTGTTGTGATAGGAAAAGTTCATCTCAATTTCAGTAATGTAGGATTGCATGGTAACTGTATGCATTCTTCAGCCTACAAAGTCTGAATTCTCTGGTAGTAATCCCTATTTTTTTTTTTAAGGCACAACTGTTTTGGCAATTATAGGAATATTCCCTTCTTTGAGAAGTTAGGCTGAGGACAGTAGGGGTCCTTGAGCTTAGGGAGTACAGTTTTCAAAAGGAATACTTATGCGACTCTCTGGAAAAGTATGTGGTATCAGATATCAGCAGTTTATCAGATACCTTCTTACTATATAATAGATTTTAATATGCTATAGGCTGCTGTTCTTCTGTATTGGTCTTAGATACCTTAGTGCTTTAGCTTTAGTAATGCTAACGACCTGCTGTTTGCAGCTCTGCAAATAGCTGCAGGTGCAAAATAGGTGCAGAGAGACAGGATTTTCCACAGTCTTTGGCCATACTTTTAGTTCTCACGCTGTTATTCTGAAATTATCTTTCCCATGGACCTGCACCTGCAAACCCCAGTAGTGTCATCACAGTAGGTTTTCATGGGAGCAGCGGCTACTGGCAGGAGAATCGCCCCTTTGCTCCCTACTTTACCTTCCAAAACACAGTATATGACAGAATATGTTTATTTGGATTTTATTCATTTAAATGCTTGATAGATCTTGTCCATTAGTATATACAGTGTAATGCCAAATGTGTGCCACACTTGCACCATGATAACATACTATAGTCAGCACTAATAGCATCATAATGAGACCAATCAATAGGCATCTGAGTGAGTCCCAGTGAAAAGCAGTACTAGGGGAACAGCATGGTGAAAACCATCATCACCATGGTCATCATTGCTGTCAACAGCAGCCTCATCTTCCTCACCTGATCACCACCTGCTGCACTAAAAAGATGTCCTCCCCACTCCCCAGAGAAAGAAGCTTGCTTGGGAACCCACAGCTGCTTTTCCAAGCTTGTCATTAAGGAGGTTTTTCCAATTTCTTCCCGTCTCCTTCTCTTCTTCTTTCTCTCCCTCTATCCGTCATTAGAGATGAGGTATGCCATCAGCTGCAGATCCCACTAATAAAACCCTGCGCATAAGCCCCGCTCCAAATGCTTTGCACAATAATACTGGGACAAAGTTTTTTGGTAATGAGCGAGCCCAAAGCCTGATTCACACTGGGACAAATGCTCAGCCCATGTAAAAGGCTGCATTTCTGTAGGATTCCAGTAGACAGTTATTTACAGCCCCTGAAGGCATTATACTGGGCTTCGTAGTTGTTCATGAGGAGTTTAGCTTTAGAGGGGGGTTGGGAGGCAAAAAAAGAGAGGGAAAGAAAAGAAAATTATAGCTGCGGAATTCCTTTGATGTTTCTAGATCCTGGTGAAATTGCACTGTGGTTGGTCTGGTGAACTGAGGGCATTGCTGGGCAATCATAAATCTTTTGCATGCATCTCATCTGCCCTGGTGACCTTGGGCAAATCCTTTAACCCCTCTGTAGCTGTTGGTGTGTTTGTAACATGACAATAATAATATCTATCTACCTCTCTGCAGCACTGCCAGGACTAATAGTTAACATGTATATGTTTTCAGACTGTAAGTGCTAGGTATTACTGTTAACTGAAATGGAGGTTAAGCTCTTGTCCTAAAGATGCTTGAAGAGGGAAAAAAGGGGCTGAATCCTCTATCGCTGAATAACTGTCTTTAAGCTGTTCACTAGAGCAGGATTTAGAGGACCTTCAGCTTTAAGTAACAGACCATTTAAAGTTAGATTTGTATGGCTAGAAAACTAATGGTATTGTACACACTTTAGGATGATTATTGGGTAAAGTTTAGTCAAGCTTCAGTAGTTTTTGAACAGCTTCACAATACACCAACTACTAGGTTGATTTCCTTCAACATCACATATGCTGCTCACTTCTATTTCCTAGTGCCAATGTCTTGATGAAAAGCAAAAGAAAGCCTCTAATTTCTGCATCGGACTGTTTCTTCGATTACACTCTAGCATCAGACTGTGAACAGCACTTTTTAACTGGTCTGCATTTCTTTATTCATATAAATATATTTTCTCACATATACAGTGATTTGTTTTTATATTGGGTCTTGTAGTTGATTAGCTTTCATATTATGAAGTGAGTACATAAGGTTGAGCCCCATTTCTGTGAGATCTGTATTAGACTCTAATGCCTAACGACTGCCAATAGCAGGAAAGTCTGTAAGTCCATCCCTCTTCCCTCAGAACAGTCTAGGGAATAATACTCTTCTGGAGATAGTACAGGTAAGCAGTAAAAGGAAATTGGCTGAACAGTTGTTTTGTGAAAACAATCTTTTAGTTAATGAATGTTCTTTACAGTTTTTAATCTCTTTTGAAGACTGAGTGACCAAATTAGCAATGTTTAAGTATCTGATAAATCCCAAGTGCAGAAAGCAATGTAGGACATTGGGCATACAAAATCATTTGTGCTTCCCTAGATGAAGAAATTTGGTATAGATAGTTATATGTATTGGTCTCAAGTAAATCTGACCATCTTTAGAGACTACTGTAAAAGCCATCTATTTTCTCAGAGTAGAGAAAGTGTGATGAAAATTGGGTTTGGCAAGACTTGATGAAGTTTTTATTGGGACTGTATAATAGCGATCACACCAAATTCTGACTATTTAACTTTCTTGTGTTATGTCAGAAAGGTCATGATAGGCCTTCTTAGGGTTGATTTGTCCAGTTAACAATGATATTTATGTAATTCTACACAGTTTTGCTTTGAACAGAGAACTACTCTATAAATACAAACACTCACCTGAGTGATTCTGTGGTTCCTTTTATCTACAGGTGCATCATTTATGATGTCTTATCTAAGGTGATTGGAAAAGCTGAAAGAATGTCTCATGTCAAATAAAAAATCCTAGATCAAGTTTAGAGCTTCATTCCTTCTGGAGTATTACAACCAAGTGTAATGGCATTTGACAGTATTGGCATTTTTTACATGACTTCTTTTTGCTAACTCAGCATTCTGAACAAATAAATAGTGTTTTCCCTTTGTGATTGAAAGAGTTAAATAGTACCAATTCATTACCACTCACAAAAGGATTTATTTTGTTCTCATAAATCAGTTTTATTCCACATTTTCATTATTCCCTTGGGTCAGCTGCTCCAATTGAAATCAATACAAGTGCAAGTGACACAATCAATCTAGATATTTGATTATGGATTTGAGACTCCCAGTCCTACTCTGTGTATTTAGCTAGTCTCCTTCTGATAGTGTCCCTGGAGAATGGAAAATTCTTATTGTCGTCCATGAATTATGTGAGTAGATTCCAAAACCAGATACTGTGATAATCTTCATTTACGTTCTGCTACTGGGTAGAGACAGAAGGCACTAACTACAGCTAGAAGTAGCAAGGAGTCACTTGGTACAGATTTTCAAGCACGTTCAGTAAGTGTAGGCTGGAAGGAGCCCCATCTGATGCAGATTTGGGGTGACAGTATAGCACAGACATTGCTCAAGTGTTAGGTTCAGCATATGGACACGGCAAATCTCAGGACAGTCAAATGCAAGTCTGGGGAATGTCACAGAAGGTACCTTTGACTGTTTTATAGCGAGGAAACTTGAGTTCTTAAAGAAATAAACTGAGCAATATGATCACAAGCTAAACCTGTGTCTCTGGCTTTCGGAGCCCTGCTGTGTGTGGTGATACGGACTTTTTTTCTTCTTTAGAATTTTATCTTTCACTCTTAAAACATAAAGATATTCTAATTATCAGGAAAAAGAAAGGAAAGAAGTGTTTCAATTAGGATAATGTGAAGCATTCATTATTTACAGGAGAAGGTGAATATTTTGGATTCGTAGTTTTTCCATTTTACCATGGTACTTTTTGTCCCGTCAAGCAACTTCCCCTGATCCCCAAGAGTGGGAGTGCAGATTCTGTATAGGAGAGTTCTTAAGTTTTGGTCTGAGTTTTCTGGATCAAGACCATAATCTGCCCTTCGGATCATCTGTTGACTCAGGAGCACAGTCAAAGCAAAAGCATCAGTGCATCATCTGGGCAGGAAAAATGCTTGTGAAAAGTGGGAGAGGGGGTCAAATCAAAGCCTGGCTAACACTTGATGAGATAGTTGTCATATGAAAATTAGGATGACACTTGCAAAAGAGTTAATTATGGCACTGGTTAGGAAGCGATAGTCACCAAAATGGTGAGGAAAGTTAGCTATTGTCAGTGGGATAGAACTAATGGAATGTGATGTTTTTGATTCTGAATACGGCACTAGGAAAACTAGGGAAGGGAGAGAGGGAGGGAAGAAAAATCTTAGTTGGGAGGAAAGGAATACCTTGTGTGGGAGTTAATGAGGCTGAAGAATAGGCAAAACTAATGGACAAAAGAATGAGGTTATAGAGGAGGAAGTGTGCATATTCAGGGAATTTTCCCTAGAAAACTTCGTGACACAGAACCAGAAATCAGAGCAGGGGCAGAAATTTCTGCTAAGTCAGGACTAGACAAAATGGAAATGAAGAAAGAGAATGAATAAGTGAGGAGTTTTTGTTTCATTTTTGTTTTTCTCCTATTCTAATTTTAGCTTTTTCTGCAATCTAAGATAAAATGCTCAACCTCTTTATCTATAAAGTAGGCATAAAAATAACTGTGTACTGCTGTGGATAAAGCCTCCTGTTTTCTAGAAATAATATCGAAAGAAAATAATATTTTTTAAATTATGTAATAGCTTGTATGTTAATCAGGACTGAAGTGTTTCTGGCCTAAATATCTTTTGAGTTGAACTCTCCCTGCATTTTACAAGTAATGAACTTGTAATATCATTTACATTCAGGCAGTTCTGGGGATAAAGTGAGCAGTAGGCCAGTCTATCGTACACTATAAATGCACCATACACTCTAGATTTTAGCCAATATTATCTGTGTAATAATGGCCAACACTTGATGATTACAGAAAGAAAAACAAGCAAGCCCTCAGAGATATTTTTCACTCACTTAACCTCCTTGCTTTCTGCAGTCCGCAGCAGTGTTATAGTTTTGTCAATGTGTTTTGTGATACGGATGCATTAAAATGGTTGTGTTTAAACATATTACTTTAATAAGCATAAGTGCAAACAGTAATAGTAGTAAAAATATTCAGGGGTTTTGAAAAGACTGTGCATGCATATGAAAAATGACGTTTTGCTGTTTAGTAAATGGAAAGCAACCCTCAATTTATTACCTTTCCACTTAAAGCTTTTAATTTTGTTTCAGCTGAGAGGAATACCTTTAAATAGTGCAAATCCTGGGGCGGGGGAAAGAAGTACAGATTTTAAATATAAGAATGTGTTTGGTTTGGCTTGTTCCTTTTTTCTCCCGTCGCAGTCTTTGTCATGAGAATGGTTTCATGTTGTGCCATTTTCTGAGCTCCTTACAACCTTCGTCACATGAATAAGATATCAGAACACTAATGACTAATATACAGTATTCGGTGCCTGCTGATACTATACTGTACTACGTGACCTTTGCAATATTAGGTATTCTGATTGGCTCTCTGTTTCACCTCTTCCCCACAAGTTAATAAGGCTGTAAAAAGGAGAGAACTTGAAATGGCCAGCCAGTCAAATTACAGAATATTGAAAAGGTCAGAGCAGTACAGCACAGAGAAAAAAATTACGGAATATATGAGGCATTAAAATTCTTGTGACAATGATTATAACAAGAATGGAAAAGGATACCCATTTATGTTATTTCAATCTAGTGAACCCCACAGGATGATGGACCCAGGACAGCAGTAATTTACGCACCGCCGGCCCACATGAGTTATATTCACCTATTTACACTAGTACTTGATATAAGGGATGCGTGTCATCTTTGGAGACCCCTTTGGTCTGTGCAGCCAAAAATACAGAGAACCTTCAAGTGCAAACACTCACCAGCTAGAGTCCTGTGTAAGGCTGTTTTAAACCATGATTTATAATAGAATATATATGTGCTTTTTTATGACTTGACTTTCCGTCAAGTATACATAGTTATTGAGTATGTATATGGATACTCTTTTGCCCTATTTTCTTCATTTGGATAATTTTTCTTCAAAAATTGGAAGAGAAAACTATTTCCTTTACAGAGAAGTAGCTGGTCTTTCGAGACGGCTCTTCATTTGCAAACAAATACTTCTGTGCATATATCTGACTGTGTTCATTCTCTGTGGGTTAAAAATCTCTCTACAATTATTGTACTCAATTTCTGCCTCTTTACCTTTTTATATAGCTCCTGTTTATAGAGTGCCATGCTTAGTATTTTCCTGATAATAAGATACAAAAGGTCTCTCAGAAGTTAGAGGGCAAATAGGGAGGGTATCATTCGTTCAAGCTTCCTACTGGTCCTTGTTGCTTTTATTCTTTTTTTCACCATCTATTTACTCCCAGCAAAAAAAAAAAGGAGCTCTAGAAGAGTTGTGCTTTTAGTAGCACAGTAGCTCTTTCACAAGATCTCAGCATTGCAAGGGTTAAAAACAAAATGTTTGCAAGACTCAGAGTACTGTAACAGGGACCTGATTAAATATGTTAGTTAGGAATAAAGCTTTACTAAATAAACAGCATAAGTGAGGGTAGAGCAAGCTGATGAACTAAGGACATAAACTCTTCATGAAACAAGGAAGGGAAGAGCTGAGGTACTTGCACCTGGTATAAAGTGAGAATTAATTGGGAGCAGTACACCTTTTTTCTCTAATACCAGCCAGTAGGCCAAAGAACTCTCTTAGAAATATTGGCAGAAATATGGAGAGCTTTAGTAAGAGGAAAACTAACAAAAGAACAAAACCCATTGTGATTATGGGAAAGATTAAGGAGTACGGAGAAGACGTTGGTATCTGCAAAGGGTTTAGTTTTTGCACAAGTCAAAGGTGATAGGGACTCTGAAGCCTCTTGCTTCTGAATTCATCTGTTGGTAAGGGTGCTAGAAGTTTTGAAGACCCTGGCGCGAACAAGTCCTGAAAGTTGTTTTTCTGCCTTCTTGGCCCCGTCGTTCTGGCGCTTTCTTGAAGGTGTCTTCCTTACTGAAGCAGTAGTGACAGTTCATGTCAGGAGGGAGGAGGCAAAAAAACACACAGAGGAGTAAGTATTAGAGCAAAAAATGTCCGAAATGAAACAATGTCTCTTAAAATATTATCCGGGATCTGAGAGAGTTGCTGTTTAGGGATGTGGCACCCTTTCTGGCAGGTGAAACTTGGAACTGTGGGCAGGATGGAGAGAAGCAGCCACATGAGAAATGGAAAGAGAGGGGCATCATCCACTTATACTCACAAATAGGCTCCGTACTGAGGCACTCGAGGCAGGAATGGCTTGCAGTGATATGACAGGGTTATCGCTGTATCACTTTCTGCCAGGCTGAACCTATGTGTCTGCATTTTCCAGCCCACTGAAAGCAAAGTTTAAGCAGCGAGAAGAAGCAGAGCTGTATATTGCTAGTCATCCTGAGAAAGCCCTGAATTCTAAAATTATTCTTCTAATATTTTATTTGCCAGCAGCTGTAAGCTGTTGGTTGGCAGCAGGGATAAAAAACCTTTTGTCTATTTAAAATTTAGGTTGGGAATCGTGGAAGTGCTCCTCAGCTTTTTATTAGAAGAAATGAAAAATTTTGAACTCCCATGTTGTCTAACTCATTGTAAATTTGCAGGTTCATTTCTGAGCTGAATAAAATGGTTATGTAATTACATACTTCTCCTAATTATTGAGTAATTATATACTTCTTATAATTGCCGAGTAATCACTCTGCTATAACTAGAATTTAATGTAACAACTAATTGTATAATTACTGTATATTAATGTTGTTATCCAGGCAACTTTGAATAGAGTGTTATTCTTTAATTCTTTTTCTCTTTCTCCAAACTGTATTTTTTAAAATATAGTCTAGCTAGCCATTGGAGGATAGGTTAATAGTGAAATAAAAACATCAGCAGAAGAAATGCATACTTTCGTTTTGGAGCAAGGTAGATGAGAATAAAAAATATTAGCATGTTAAAACTGCATTGTAGATGGAATAAGCTGAATTTTCTCGTGAATTGGGCAGATAAATTACTGTTGGCAGCCTACTTTATGCTTGAGGTTTGAATCTAGCTTGTGTTCCTTGATCTATCGACAATAGCATTTTTCACATCACTTGGACCTCAAGAACATATACGTCATTTGACCGTTTCTATTGGCTTTATTGTTGTTAACAAACAATAGATGTGTACGACAGATGTTGTCAGGTGGTTGACGCAAATACTAAGTCAGTGTGGTCATATGCAGAGCGACTGTGACAGACAGTGAGAGCAAGGTACTTTGTTGATATCTTTAATCATTTTGGTATGTTTGTTGGGTTTCTTTAATCAGTTTAGATTTTGTGGAGGAATCGGACTCAAGCATTCAGTCTGCTGCTTGTGAAAATGCCTTAATTAATTCAAGATATTTTTAATACTCATATTCTGTTTAATTTCATTTTCATACCTGTTGTTTCTGAGACTTATGTGGTTCTACTGTTTTTTGTAATGAAGAATTTCCATCGACTTCAATGTGAGAGCTCTCCATTCAGTGATGAATAGTATCACTAATATTAATCATTTATATAGCACTTTATGCGTTCACAATATTGGATAATCTTTAAATGAGCTTAGCTTTGCTCTGAAATACATAAGTGAAATCTTCAGTAACTTTCTTTTTCCCCCCTCAACATACACATTTTTTACATTCAGTTTTCCATACTAGGTATCCTGAAGAGTTTTTATTTTGTTATAGGATGGAATATTTTTATGCCTTAAATTTGGAATCTTTAAAGGATTGTAAGCACACTTAGGTTGCTGTTGCGTCCCTTAATGATTACAACAGATAAACAGAATACGTCAGATCCTTATTTTGTTTTTGACTAGATTAAGGGCCATAGTGGAAAGCATGCGCTTCTTAATGAACATGAGTAATTCTTATGTATGTAATGAAGTGAGGTAGCTTTCATAGCTAAGAAACTCCTAAAACAAATGCCTTTCTAATACATTCAAAGAGTATTTTGTCACTCATTCACAGAGATAAGAATTGACTCTCATTTTGAGTGACACTAATCAGATTTGGATTTGCAGTTCTTGCACACCTGTTCTAGAGCACTAGTAATTTCTGCAAACTGGTTTCTGTTGGCACTATGCAGCAGTCAGTTTGCAGCTGAATGGTAGACACTTAAATTTTTACAAGTTTCAGAGGTACCACGAACTGTTGACAAAAGGCAGAGAAAATGGTGAATAGTATTTATGCTTCAAATGCAGACATTTCTTGGTGTTTTTGATATCAGTGACAACTTTTCACTTCAGTACAAGAAAGATTTAGTTCATGTAGAATGGCCAGTTGCAGCAGATGCAAAAGCTAACATTTATTCTCCCCTCCCCAACTTTTTTTTTTTTTCTTAACAGCTAACACTAATTACTCTACTGTAAATGGCACTCGGATCTTACACAGCAGCAAGGACTCCAATGTATGGGTACCCATTAAAGGACTGATTCCATTTTCTAACTACACAGTATGGGTGAATGTTTCCAACAGCCAAGGCGGCTTGATAAGTGATGCTATAACAGTAGTCATGCCTCCAGGAGGTAAGTATGAAAAAGTGCTGTTTCTACGCATGCAACAATTACACAAATGCTCTGTGGAGCAAAACATTATTTATTATAGCATCAGGGGACTGAAAGTGCAGGAAATATGTTTGTGTTAGTAGTTCTTACTAACAAAATTATTTCACTTTTAATTTGTCACATTGCTCATTTTAAAAAATAGGAAGTGTAAACAGGTAGCTGTGTAGATAGCAGTATGTGTGCACGAAATGAGTAAGTACTTTATTTTCTTTTTTTGAGTGGTGTTAGATTCTATCATGGGGGGCTAATCTAATGCGAGAACATAGAGGTGTTCACTTGTATTTTGTAATCTGTCTTTGCCTAGGAGCTGTGAGTGCTCGCAAAGTGCAGTGAATACATATATTTAGATAATTTCTTTAATAATGGTAATATTAACTTTAAATAGTATATTAAGGTAGAATCTACATACTGGTGTAGCACTAAGGGAGGCAGTTACAGTGTGCTGATTTACACTGAATGAGGGTCTATTCCACTTCGAATGTTACCTTAATAAAAATTTGAAATAACAGAATGGATCAAGTACTCTCTCACCAACCTACATGCAGAATTTCGAAATGAAAGCGTAACTTTACAGCTTATGTTATGTACTTTCTTTTCATGGACATCCTAGTGAATTGCAGAGCAAGAAAAGAAGGGACACATCACATTTCATACATTTCAAATTTGTTTGCTAACTTGCACCCAATATAAACAAATGCAGATTATTATATAATTGTAAACCAGTTTAATCTCAGTGAAACGGTTCAATTTTGCATGTAGAAAATGCAAAATTTGGTAAAAAAAAAAAAAAATCTACCAAATGAAAAGGTAAAAGATCTTTAAAGATAGGCAAGGATGTGAACAAGTTTATGATAGCCATTAGGATATACTTTCTTTCATCACTAGATTGTTGTTGATTACAATTAGAAAACTTATAGCTTTGAAATTATCTTTTTTATGACCTTGTGGTAGTTTAAAAGCAATACCTCATTGATTAAATAGGTTTTAGTTCATGCTTCCTTTTAGTTAATGATCTGAAAACATATTATCCTGATTTACACATAAAATCATGCTGAAAAGCATGTGGCATTCACTAGGATATGTGTGTTTAAGTAGAATTAAATTAGCAGTGAGAGTTATTAAAGAAATCTTCCATACTATTGTCCAGTGGACTGTGATCTGTAGTAAAACGAATAGTAAATGAAGCAGTGCATCTGAGAGAAACACACACACAGTATCTCACCACATATGCGCATACATATGCACACGCACGTATGTACATACCTAGGACAATGTATATTCATTTTTCTATGATTCCTATTATAATGACTCTTTGAGTGCCATAAAATTCCAATCCATACAGAATTATGAATATAGTGGTAATTTTACTATGGGCTATACTGAGTGTTTTCTCTAGCAAATACTTTCCAAATTATGAAATGAAATTAAGTTCTTAGGGAAATCAGTAGGAATTTTGCTTTTGACTTCAGTGGCCAAAATTTCACTTAGATGGGAGTCTATCTTAGTCAGAAAGTAAGGCCTGTTTAATTATATACAGAAATACCTATTTTAATGACTGTAAAAATGTAGCATTCCCTTTTCAAGGATAACAAAAATGCTGTTTGAAAATTTGCCTTATGGGGTGCACATTATGGAGTTTTCAAGATAGTGTAACAAAGTAAAGTGATAAGAGGAGAAAGAATTCCATTTTGAAATCACTGCTGAAATTACTACTGAAATTGCTGTATTTAATAATGTTGCATATTTTCTTTTAACACAATCTCCTTCATTTCATTTTTATTTAAAATGTATTACACAATATTTATAAAGCATACTGAATCTTAAGAGTCATCTGATCGAACGTTTCTTAATTTCTCATCAAACTGATTTGCCATGCTTAAAGTCAGTGCTTAAAAAAAATAGAAATAAGGAATATATTTTATTTAAGCTCTCGACTAAAATTGCAATTCAGGTTCAAGAGTTCTTGGGAAAGATTAAAAAAAAATAAAAACTGACTCCAAATGTTAATCCGTAAATATGAAACTTTCTTTTGACCTTTACCCTGCAGTGGTCTGGAGTTACTAATGGGGTTAGGATTTCAACTCTTAATGGGACTTGGTGCATTAGTGTTTTGTATGCATGGAATTCAGCATTCAGTTTAATAAGTGGTTGACATTGGTGATGTCCCTTAATTTGCTTAAATGTAATTGGCTCTTTTATCAGTCAAACCTGTATGGATTGGCAATTGATCAGAAAGGGTCAGCCATGACTGTGCATGTACTTAAATGCTGGAACCACCAGTTAAAGTCACTGTTGCATAATAAGAAGCTGAAACCATGAGAACAAATGATCTTCAGAGTCGGGCGGCAAAAGAAAGCAGAGAAGTTTTTCAGGATGTTCAAGTTCAGAACAAAGGCATTATAGAGTATACAAATTTTAAATACACTGCATTTTGCCTCAAGACTTAAAGCTTTTTTTTTTTCCAGATGAACAGAAATCTTGTCTGAAACTGTCTTTGTTACATCAAAGAACTGCATAGAAAGCTAAAAGAGATGGAAGAAGCATAAAAGGGCATAGTTTAAAATGATTAGTGACAAATTTCATACCGCAGAGGTAGAAGTAGATTTTTTTGAGTTTTATATTTTTTCCAAATAGAATAAATTTGTTCTATTTATCCTGCCCTAAACTTCTTTCAGCAGAAATTGGAAAAAAAAAAAAAAAAAAGTACTAGCAGAGGTTTCCCATTACCTTGAGGATGCCAGCCAGTAAATGGTCTCAATAGAAAATTGTTTTAGAATTAATTTAATTAATTGAAATGATACAGAGAACAAAGAAATGCAAAAATCTGGGAGAAGAGCTTCTGTGCAGAGCACTTAGTTTATGTATTTTTCTTGTTATTAAGTATTATTTCTGACACAGTAGCATACAGAGGATTCCATTTGTTCGTTTGCAGTGTAGTAGGTGATGTTAACAGATGAAAGTAGCACTAACTACTACTGAGAGATCGTACTCCTGGTAAATCCACCAGCTCCCTGGCTCTTACTTCAAAATCCCAGCATAGAAGGGAATGACATGGCCTGTAAAATGTTCAATTGTTTGATTTATTCTATCTAAAATGAAAGTTTTTTAAGAGAAACTTTTGATTACTTTATTTGTCATGAATCTAATATGCACATTGTGCTACCAGAATGCAAATAATACCTTTAAAATAGCTGGGTAAAGTGATAATCTGGAAGCAGGTATGTACCATATATATTTTATGCTGTGTTATTGAGTGTGTTTGTTTCTTTTTTTTTTTTTTAATTGAAAATCTCTCTTTAAAAATAAGTGCAAAGTATTTATTTTTGGTCATTTGTGAAGGTGAAATAGATTGTTTGAGTCACACAGGAAGAGTGGAGAAGGAGAAATTAAAAAGGGTAATTTAGGTAGGCAGAAAGCAAAAAGAGATTGAGCTGAGAAATAGGTGAAAAGAGATAGCAGAAGAGACAGGTGAGAAGCTGAAGGACGGAGACTCAGTCATCATCAAGCAAGAGAAAGAAAATAAAGAAAAGGCCTGGAGCGCCAGATAATGAATGACATGAGGTTGTTGTGGGTTGCAGTGTACCTCATGGAGAGAGTAAAGATAGCAGGTAGCATCTTAATGTCACCCATGGGTTGTCTTCCCGTGGTTACCTGGGTTGGAGATTACGAACTATAAATCTGGGTGCTGCTTTATCTGTAGAAGAGAGCCTCAAAACTTGACCTGTGTTCCTGTACCCTATAGAGTATGCAAAAGCAAAAAAAAAAAAAAATCGAAAAAATGAAAAACACAAAACAACACAAAAGCGCTACCTAAGTAGTGAAGTGTCTCTTCAATATTTGCCATGATTTATGGAATGTGTTGCTGGTTTATATATAGTGTCTGTGATTTGCATGACATAGGACTATCTTGAAAGAGGTCAGATTTTGCCTAGAACTCACAAACATGTACCCTTCAGTGGTCCCTTGTTGTCTGTGTACAGCTTGCTGCATGCTTCTGCCTGCAAGCTTGAGCTACTTTACAGGAGCAAAAAGTGAGCCTACATATTTATGGCCACTGATGTTTGTTCACCGTCTGCAGAGCCTGGCATTCTGCAGCAAAAGGATTTCAGCCACTGTTAGTTTAGGTAGCAAGGCCTTTGAGACTGGCTATTGAACCACATCATGGGATCATTGATCTAATTATGCAAACAAATAAGAACCACATCGTACAACTTAGAGTCACATCTGGAAACATTTGCTCATGAAAGTTGACCACTGGAGCCAACAGGACTACTTGGAAGAGTCAATATTCAGTAAACTGAGCAAACCAATGTTGTTAGGCCAGAATTATTTAGGAATAAAAATCAGACATGAATATGCTGGGATTTTTCCTGTGAGATAGGTTTGTTTTTCCATGATAGTGAGAAATAGATTTGAACAGAAAAAGAGTCAGATCATAAAAATTCTTGAGAGAGAATTTTCTGTATGTCATACTTTGTATTCCTTAGACATTTAATGCTTTTCTTATTTCTCTTCTTTCCTTTCTTTTCCCTCCCACTCTGTTGGCATAGGATAATATTCAGGGTTTTTCTCTTGTGTCTTCTATTTCTTTTTTTTTCTCTTTCATTCTCTTCTATCACTTCTTTTAAAGCTAGAATAGTTAAAACAATTGAAAAATGGGAAAACAAAGAAGTAGTTGAAAAAAAAAGAAGAGAGAAGCATCTGGCATCATTCTGTTGTATTCATTAAAATATGTATATATTTAGTTATTTTTAAAAATTCATTATTCTGAAGCATATGTGATGTCTTTATATACTAAAATCTCTGATGTTGATGAGGAACAGGAAAACATTTAAAGCAAATTGTTGCAAACATCTTTTTGTGTGTGTGTGCATGTGTTAATAGAAAGGTCTGAATAAAAATTCTGACCATATCGGTGACTATCCAGAGATAGTTTGAGGAGAGAGCAAGACAGAGTATGGAGGGGAAAAGATCTGTCCTACATCTTTCGTCAATGACATAGCTAATTAAGGGGTGTCAGTGGCAAGCTGTGTGAATAGTCCATTCCGGTTCCTCTTGTCCAGAAAGATGATTTCATGGGGATACGGGGGTAGGGTTGCAAAAATCCAACTGGGAGTTGTTCTAATGAAATAATAATTCTTCTCTAACCTCTGCAGTATTGAACTGATTGTCATTTTCATTAGTTCTACTTTCTTCTTTTATTCTCCTCTCCCGCTCTGTTCAGCATATCTTTCAATGAGCTCATACTGTGCCTATTCTTGTTCTGGGGTGGTTGGTTTTTGCATTTTGCTCGTGAGAGAAGAGAGAAGTTGGTCTCATTTCTGAAAGGTTGGATCTTCAGCCTCCAGCAGTGGGAGGCACAGAGATGCCCACTTAATTGTCTTTTTAAACTGTTGCTACTCAGTGCCTGGGCTAATTCCCGTATTATATGGGACCGTCACAAGGTTGCTTTAAATTGTACCTTATTGTAAATCTCTACTCTGAAAACTGGAGATTGCCAGAATGCAATGCAAGGCAAAGTTGCAAAGATACCGTAACCGTGTTTTTCGTACCTCTGATTGCACCCCTCTTTTTTTTTTAGTTCTTACTTTGCTTTGTGTCTTCTGGAATTGCAGAAGCATCTAAGGGGAGGAGGTGATTGAAATTGCAGCTTTAGACGCCTAGAAGGATATCCGTGTTTTAGCTTGTTTGGGAAGTGCCAGAGGAGAGAAGCAGCTAGAGCAGGAGTTAGAAATAGCTGGCTGATCATCTGTAATCAGGCAATTAACCTCAATGTGGGGTTCCCACTCTAGGTCTTTCCAAAACCTTAGTCTTAGCATGAGTCCTAAGCAGTACTTAAGATCTCTTAGAGGAAAAATGTGTGGATGTCAGAGTGAGTTTCACACTGGAAAAAAACAAATCATACTTTTGGAAAACAGAAGAATGTAATAGTAGGAAAAACAAGCTGTTGTGGGATTTAGCAGTGGATCATTATTTCAAATGAGTACCTACCATACCATAAACCTCTTTCAGACACATTTCAGCTGTACATTAAAAGGGACGCAGTTTTCATGATATATACAATTTTTATATAATCTTAAGCTTATTCACACATTTTTTTTTTTCAATCTGTATAAGTCTCAACTAGACCCAGTGCTTAGTAGTCCGCTTAAAGTTCTTTATGATGAATTACCCATGCTGTTTCTGTTTAGGGAATTCTACAATAAAAGATCATTCAAATTCTGTATAAAAATATATTAAAGAAATGTGAAAAAAAAATCCTACCATTAATTTGTCTGATAAACCACTTTGCATATGTATGCAAGCGTTAGGAATTGGATGAAGTCTTATGTTACTATACTAGGATCATTTCCACTGCTTTTCTGAAACATTCACTTTATTAGACAATTCTTCCTCCTAAATTTTCCAGAAAAAGCATTTTGATAAGCTCTCAGTGAATGCCAATGCCTTCCTCTTTTTTTTTTTGTCATTTCCTTTTTATATTTTCTGTACTAGAAGCATCTTGATTATGTAGGTTTGTCTACTGATCATAAAACACTTGAGTAAAATGCCTTTTTTTTTTTTTTTGTGCTTTGCACAGCTGAAGAAGCTTGGAAGTTCTGTTCGCAGTGGCCTTTACAAGCCTCCAGCAAAGTTCTGCCAGCCTGAGACGTTTACATATTCTCATGTGTGTTACTTATTAAAAAAAAAACAAAACCAAAAAAGCTTGAGGGGGAAAATAAAATAAGGCTCACTCTTAAGATGTTCCTCAGGGCATCAAATTTCTTTCTTTTGTCTCTCTAGCTGGGGACAAATACAGAGTTGCTGTTTTTTAAATATCATAGCTATAGAAGTGCTTTTGCTGCTTTGCTTTCAGGTTAAAAATGACTCCTATTTGGGAGCTCTCTCTGTAGTTTGGAAATAGATTTGAAACTGAATCAAAAACACCTTAAACTTTGCATCTAAATTCTGAAAACGTGATGCAATATTAATATATTTTTCCTCTATAAGCTTATTTATTTACTCTGGAGTTTGTTTTTTCTGCAGAAGTTCGACTTTCCTCTACTTAATATTGTTTTGCTTTTTTTTCTGGAAAATCTGTGCTGCTATCTTTGGGCTAGCAGGCTAAGGGGAAATAAGCTGGTCTATGAAAAAAGAACGAAAGGGAGAGAAAAGAAAAATGTGTGGGAATTGGTCATTATTAGAGCCGCTACCTTTACTCTTGCATCATTATAGCGCGGTGCTGCTGTATGTTACCCTTTTCTTGCCACAAAGGCTACCACTAGATTTTTGGTGTTGGACAGTTTTTCCACATGGTGCCTTTCTTTCTAAACTTCTGCTCATTTATCTGCATACAAGTGCACAAATGTATGTGATATATTAGTGTGCACATGTCTGCATTTGTACAATTTGTGTGTTTGCACCTGTATGCAGGTCCTACTTATATACTCATACTTCTGACAAAGAAATACTGCTGTTTTAGAAATATTAATTCCAGGCTGGTAAAATAAGAGTTTGGGGGAATTAATGTATTTCATGTTACAGTGGGATATGTCCAGTATTGAATTAGATTAATTCTTATTATTTAAATAATGAGGTATTTAATTTTAAGATTTTTTCCAGCTTTACTAAATGAACTTCTCACTAGGCTTCTGAAATGACTAATATTTTTTATCCTCATTTTACAGATAGGTTTGCAAATTGAAAGACATTTGCAAAATAAGGCTTTATATTTGTCCTAACACTGACAAGTGTAATATACATGTCAAAGTATGGCAGCTTTGCTTCTTGTCCCTCAGCTTAAAATGGAATTACCTCTCCATGGAACATCTCACCAGAACTAAACTTGGAGTTTGAGGTAAATAGAAAGGGAGTGAATTTGAGCTATTTGGCTAATTTTAGATTATCTAAACTGTTCTAATAGAAGATGTAGAAAGAAGTTGAGTCAGTGAGATTTCCTTACTTTTACTGAAGTTCTGAATGCTTTTCATACAGAGAATCCTATTTTTCAGGTGGTTATTCTCAGGAAATTGATAATATTGTCCAAAAGCTTCAGCAGCAGGTTCCTAATAATTTTAACATGAACTAAGCTGCTATGAATTTTCATTTTTGTTTATTAACATCCTTCCACTGTTTTCAGTGGGTGTGTTCTTTAGCACTACCTGATAGTTGTCTTAACACCCTGATAGCCTTCTGTAATGGAATGAGCCCCTTTGTTGATAAGGGGAGAGTAGTGGATCCATCCTGTTGCAGCTCTGCAGAAAATAAATGCAGAAAATAAAAGATAGAGACTCTACTGTTGTAATCTGGGGGTGCGAGAAATCTGCGGTCTGCAGTGAGGTGAGTACACGTGGGCAGTGAAGGGGGCAGGTCCGGCATTCTGGGCGTTCGTGGGCTGAAATTATTAGGTGGTGTAAAGCGTGAGTACCTGAATGTGATCCTATTGCTATCTTCTAATACAGCTAATTCATTGATACCACAAGTGTTGTACAAGACCGTAATGTGAAGTAACAGCCATAGCATTGCAGCTGGAAATTTCCAGAAGTGATAAGGATTCTTGTTTATTCTCTAAGTGCGATACTTGGGGTTTATAGGGCTCGACCTCATGTGTTACGTAAGAGAATAATTCTCAGTGGGTGTTTTTTCTGTGTGTGTATTATTTTCCTAATTATAATACTTTCATTTTTGGAACCAAATGCCTGATCTTGTTCTTTGCTTTGTGCCAGTCTTCTTCTTGGGACTTTTGTGCATTGATCATTGGCAGGATCTGGTTATATAGGAAAAAACTCTCCATACAGTTAATGATGACAGATACAATTAAATTAATTCTCTGCCATCTTCTTTGATGTACACACATTTTCCCCATTAATATTGATGGGCATTAGAGGCACAAGCACATGTTGGGAGAGCAAGACCCTGAATGTCATATTTTGCTCTTTGTGGAGCTGACTATATCATTTTATGTCTAAATGTAAGGGAAGCTGCTGACAGTTTTGATATATTAAATTATAACTGAGAACTAATTCAAGGATCAAAGATGCTCTTTGGGAGAGATCGCTTTACTGGTAGGAAAAATCATTACCTTTTTTCCCAGTCTCATATATTTGTACTGTAGGTCTTGGAAATATCATTCCCTACAGTTTCTGAATCTTGATGTTTAATTTAACAGAAAGGTCTTTGAGCAGCACAATGGGAGGGGGGGCTTCAGCTAGTAAAATCTGGTAGAAGGAAATTGAAATGTACACATTTTTTCTCATTTATCAAAGTAGTGGAAAAATGTAAACTGACATTTTATATCAAATGAATTATGAACTGTGTACTTTGTACCTAAGGGAACAACAACTAAATTAGACTTTTGTTAAAAAGAGAGAGATGGAAAAAATAGGCTTTTAATAAAATATACAGTCATTTTTAGTATTTTGTCTGAACCTGACATGTGTTGTACTTTGCAAAAGAAAACCAGAGAGCATAGGCTACTTCAAAGACTGTGTGCTTTGAATGCTTTAGAGTGAATTGAAAAGTAGGTTAAGATAGCACAAAAAAACAGAGTTTATATTTAATAAGAATTGTTGCTTTGACACATTTGTTTTCAATCTCAACTAACCCAGGTGAGCAGGAAAAGATAATGTGTTTTAATAGTTGAAAGTTTGATTGAAGCGTGTAATATATATATATATATATATATATATATATATATATATATATTTCAACTCCATTTGCCAAAATATAGTTGCTACTGAAAAAGACTTACAGGGTCCAAAGTTTTAAAAGACATATGATGGAAGTATGAGAGGTAAATCTGTGAGGAATTATGTCCTCAGTATTTTAAGTGTGTGATTTCCACACTAATGCATCTTGCCTCCAAAAAAAAAATAGTAGTCACTCTGCAGAGCTAGCGTTAAAGATTTTGTGAAATTTTGCATATTTCCAATTTCTGAATTTTCTTCATGAATTTCACCGAGAATCTATTCTAGTATTTTGACAGAGAACAGACAAAGAAGATACTTCGATATTGCGTTAGGAAAGGAAAAGCTATAATGCCAAGTACTCTTTGATAATAGTGACTTTATAGCTGTCTTTCATTAAAAAATAAAGGATTAATTTCCTTCATTTATAACTGAAATCTTATTACTTAGGAATACTGCTTTTCTAGATATTTTTTCTATTTATAATTCACAGCTCATTATAGATTTTAAGCATTTAAATTCCACTAGAATTGTGACTGTGAAAATACAAGTTTTTCTGCTAGAGAAAGCAGAGGAGAAGTGAAAGGTGGAAGAGGTGCAGTGCTGTGGGGGGGCCCTGTAGAGTTTGTGATTATGAGGTATGACATAAAGACCAAATCCAGGACTGTGCCTGGATTACCAGGAATATAATCTTCGGGGAAACCTCTTTTTCTTCTAGTCCTTCTGCAAATGGAAAAGTTGTTTCATAGAAAGGAAAAAAAGGATACGGGATATAAATAGCTAAGTGTGAACAGGCTTTAACTTTAACTTGTGCTCCCACATGATGCATGTGCATCTTGCAGCATCCTTGCCTTTCCCTCTTCCTTTGATGCTTCTTCATCTTCTGCTATGTTAGTATATCCTTCATTCAAAGATTAGGCTGAAAAAGAGTAAATAGGGAAATGTTAACTTCTGTCTTGAAACCGTATGTGTATCTACCTTCTGGTAAAATGTTGGTTTAGTCTGATGGAGATTTTCCAGTTTGAAATCTTTTTTTTTCTTTTTTTTTTCTTTTTAATCAGTTTGATCCCATATAATATATCCTATTTACCAAGGAGGCTAAGATTCTCTTTTGTTTTACAAAAATTCTGTGAAGTTCAAGATTGTCTTAAGTCCATCCCCTTGCTTCTCTGATCTTATCCCAACTATCAGTGAACTTCAAATCACTCTTGATGGAATGGATGAGGTCTCTGTCAAAAATGATGTCTAGTTATTGCTGTGGTAATGACAGCCTCTTAGCTACAGGGATTGTAGCTATTTAAGAATTTGTTAGATTCAGCTATGAAAGAAGAAAGCTTAAAAGCCAGCCTGAAAGGGATGGTACCTTCAGTATTAAGAAGGAAATCTCAATTTATCCAAGTGTCTCCTCTTCAACTCTGAGTCTCTTGCCGAGAGGTGAGAGGTGCTCTTGTTCACATCAGTATGACCCATTAGTTAGTATACCTGCCTCTTGCCACAGTTCTGTACCTCTACATATAAATTATATGTACCTATACAGATAAATTATAAGGGAAGCTGCAAGGTTTTGAAGATGTCTTCAAATTCTCTCACTTGCTACTTTTTCAAACAAAAAAGGGGAAAAAAAGGTAAAAAAAAATCATCCTAAAGTTTCCTTTACACCTGCTTCATTCAAGAATCTGTAGATACCACAAAAATATGGACAGTCTTGTTCCTTTCTCTCTTGCCACGTATGTTTCCCTAAGTAAGTGAAAAATGGTAATTATACTACATGTGTAAGAAAAACCCAATAGTATCTCAAAGCTACTTCACAGAGATGTTTCATTTCCTAAATGACTTGAGTCACAATTTACCCATAGAAATAGTTTGTTTAACACTGACTTCTTTCTGAGTTTTTTTTTTAATATCACTCCTTATGTTTTTTTTTCCTAATGGCCTTTTTTTTAATGAATTTTGTGATATGACAGTTATTGGCTAAGCATCCTTTTAAACAGCCTGATGAATAATTGGTTTTACTGGGCAGTTAAAAATTCGATCCAATATCTTTATTACAGGTATTATAATCATTAATCATTCAGCTAATTGCTTATTGGCATTCTCTTGTAGCTTTCAGAGTTTAAAAAGTTTTTGCCAAATAACATGGATAAACTTCTGCCTAGCAGGAGGGAAGAAGACAGGTTACCCCTTGT
This sequence comes from Tinamus guttatus, assembly GCF_059628265.1. Taxonomy (NCBI): domain Eukaryota; kingdom Metazoa; phylum Chordata; class Aves; order Tinamiformes; family Tinamidae; genus Tinamus; species Tinamus guttatus. The sequence continues at coordinate 2,922,070 of NW_028288567.1, read as the reverse complement.
TATACAGCCGTAAGGTAGATGAGACACATACAAGATATTCTTACAGTGTAGACTTCAGGAGATAATACCTTGGAAAAGGGGTATGTCTTTCACTTATTTTTACATGAGACCCCTATCCTGAATGCAGATGTATATGCAGAAAAGTTTATTAAAAGGGGAGGGAGGTCTGAGTTTCATTTTCTTTAGAGCATTATTAATATGGAATATATAAGTCCTTTTTGGGCTTTCATAAGAAGACTGTTTTAAACTTCAGGTCTCCAGGCCACTGTCTAAATCCTGAGATGATCTTCAGAATCCTACTAAAATTGTACCATGCAGCTTGGAATACCAAATAGTGCAAATGCAGAAAAATTTGCAGTTAACGTTTGCACATTGAATTCAGATCGAGGTACATCTTAGATTTTCAGGGTTTGTTTTTCGTTTTTGTGGGTGGTGGTTTTTTGTTTGTTCGTTTTGTTTTTCATGTGATAATATGTGTTACTGCTATAAGTAGCACTAAGGATTAAAAAGTGAAACAGGTCTGCGATGATTAATGAAATTATTACTGCACAGATCATATCTATAAAACAGGAGAGGTCATGAAGAGAGAATGTTCTCTACCTTATTTACAGTATACAACTGGAAAGAAAATGTTAAAAACATTGGATGTGAACAGGTGTGGATTTATTGAGGGGTTTAAGATGGCTTTAAACCAGTGTTTTATGTCTCATTAGTTTCTTTTTCTATTGCTGCAGCTTCCCTTTCTTTCCTAGCTCCAGAGGGAGGCAGACAAGGCCATCATGGACTTGCATATCATATAATACAAAGCGTGTGGGTGTGTGTTGAACAAGAAGGGTGTATAACAGAAAACTAATACCAGGGCTCGGTTTCTCCCTGCTGTATCTATTACTAGGCGTAGATATATCTGTAAATGAAAACATATATTGTTGGAATTACAAAATTAAAAGGAAGATCCAAGAGTACTCTGTACAATTGTTACACATTAAGTAGGTAGAAAACAAGGTGGTTGAATACATACATTAAATGAAAAATCAATAGCTACTGTGCGCATTCACTATGCATTGAATAGGTGAGATGACTGGGAAAAGAAGGTTTAAAAAAAAAAGCAGAGTAAACGTCAATGAGTCTGTGAAGATAAGAAACAACAAAAAAAGCAATCTTCTGCTTTGCCAACAGATAAAGCTTTATAACTAGCATGCCCTTCTAGTGATGACATGTGGCCCAGCAACATGGCTTGTCTTTCAGTTAAATTAAACAAAAACACAAAGTCCATATGGGGAAATGATGGGGATGGCAATGACTGGTATTATTTTGACTAACCAAACAGCTAGATAACAGGCATATTTGAGAAAATCAGGAAAAAGATGTAGAACTTATCACCATAAAAAGTGCCATAATGAGATTATCTCAGTATGGGCACCTAAAACAGAAAAAGAATCAGGAGCATCTAAAGAACCAATATAGCAAAATAATGAAATGGAGTTTGTGAAGTGAACCTGGAAAAGGATGAGAGTGAGAATGCCTGAGACATTCATCTAAAGGCAGGCTTACTGAAACTCTTCCTTGCTGTTACGGCACAAACTGTGAAGAGCCACATTTCCCTTCCTCTATAGTCAAATGTCTACAGTTATCATTTGCATACGTATGGGTTTGGAAAATATTTAGATAAGATGCAAATGTATCATCTGTTTTAAATATTTTGCACATGCTGCTGTGGCAAACTATAGAGTAACATTTGCATAGTTCCAAACTCTTGTTGTTGTCTGTCTGCAGATATTATGGATACAGCAGGGCCAGCGAATATCTGATAACTGTTAAAAGTGGTTTCACTTCACCAAAGCAGATGTTAGTTCATGAGTTTATGATAGATATCAAATCATTCTTGGAGGACTTATCTTCAAGAGCAATAAAGCAGACATTTTTAACACTAAATAATAATATGTTGCCGTAATTATAATTCACTCTTAATAACCTTATTTAAAGTCTTCTACTTTTAGATAATTTAAATTTCAGGTATATACCACGGTAAATGCAGCCAATATCACTCAAAAAATAGTCTTTTAACATGGAGAAAAAATGTAAATGCAAACGTTTAACATAATACTTGTGATCCTAAAATAGGTGAAAAATGCAGCATCTGTCATTTAAGATAAAGAAATTAAAATAGTTTTCAAATACTATTTTCAAAGCGTGTTGGTGGCAGAGTAGGGATCATCTTTCTTGATTCATCTGTGTGTACCTGAGTATCTAGAATATATTAGCATAAACTTGAAAAAATCTGCAATTTTTATTATTTTGGAGGGTTGCTTATTAGTTAATCCTTTGTTTAAAATTGACATCTGGTTAAGTATTTTATTCAGCCTTTGTACTCTCTTCATAGATAAAGCGTGACTTTCTGCCCTGCTGAGTGAGGATTTACTGGGCTAGATGTTGATTCAGTAGGTTGCAAGTGGAGTGGTTGCCCCCAGAGTGTCATATTAAAGCTTGAGGGGAGCTTTTTGAGCAACATTGCATCTTAAAGGTGATATATCAAGCTGATAGATACATGGCTCTTCTGTTGAGAAATTTGCAGTAGAATTATTGCTGGTTGCCAGTTATTACTTGGGTAGTAAGGAGTCTCTTGGGAATATGGATTGGATAAAAAGGGTTAAGCTGAGGGAAATATTACACTGAAGACCTTGATGATGATGAATGTTTGAAATAATCAAAGGATGTTTTGTATGCAATTTAGAAATGACAGTTTTGAGGGGGAAGTGCTCTGTGGTTTTAATGATCAAATGTGATTAGTTTTGCCGAGTACTTTTCTCATTATGACTCAACAGAGACGCAAAAATTTTGTCATTGTACGGTCTTGCCCCATTGTCCCATTCTTTTGGAAATGCGTATAAATGACCTTCTTTGCAAACTACAGGAAGTATTTTAGAGAAATTTGCAATATAGTCTAACATGTAGGCTTTAATGTAATGGAGTAGGCTTGTTGCAGAGGTCAGTTGACTTTTATAGGAGAGATTGCTCTTCCTTATGTTGTGCTTTTGTTGGTAGAAGAGATTTGAACGTTTAACTGATTACCAACATTATTAATATAACATCTGCACTATGAATTGTTATTGACATTTAGACAGCTACATCTCTGTTTCTTGATGAACATTCCTGTGTCACTGTAATGACCACCACTGTATGTACATAAAGCTTAATCAGAGATCCTAGTTTGTGGATCTCAGAGAGCTTTGTGAAGGAAGGTGTTATTATCGTCATCTGACGTACTGAGAAATGAAAGACAAAGGTGGACTGATGTGTCCTGACAGAGCTGGAAATGAATTTAACGCTTTTGTCTGCTCAGTTACTTACACTGTCTCTTCAATAACAATGTGAAGTTTGGCTTCCTGGCCAAACTATAGCTCAGCTAATTAGATTCCTATTCAGACTTATTTTTTTTGCTCTGTAGAATTTCCATGTCCACTTAAAAAGTTGACACATTTTAATATGTCAGATGCAGCTTACTTTTGAATGTAGTAGTACACTGCTATGAAGGGATATTGAGGGATATTGAAGGGATATTTCCACTTGTATCAGCTTGTAAAAACACTTTTAAACTCTCTAATAAGAAAGCTTTTACAATTATAGTGCCATCTTTCTTGTGCTGGAAGAGTTTGCATGCTATCAGCTTTAGAAATCATTTTTTAAAGAGATGACAAAATAGTTAAGAATTATCTGCAAGGATTGTACCTTGCATCCATAATATTTAAATTCTCTATTGCATGTAGAGGCATTTGATGTGGAGATGTTTAGCATATCATTGGATGGATAGTGTAGTTTCAACTCAATATTTTTCTGTCATCTTCCCTCTGAACTGAGGCGCAGCAGATTTGTATGCCACAAATTACCTTAGGCTGAACCATATTCTGAATTTTGAAGTGGGAAGTGTAAAAATTAACTTGGGATTCACCAATCACTAGTACAGTCTAGGAGCCACAACAGGCGGAGGCTTCCAAGGATGGCTAGGCTGGCTAAGGCCCAGTCATTTCGTGTTGCCTTTTTCATGGTAACAGAGGGAAGGGGGAAACAAGCAATGGATGGAGGCTGGAGATCCCGTCACTTTTTTCATGTCTTCTCAAGACAAGGAGAGATTTCAGGGCTAAGGGCCAATTCTTATAAGTAAAAGACTTGTAATAACTCAGGGACCCCAGCAGCAAGCTTTTAGTAAAATCTGTTTTATGAGGACTGGTGAGCCTTGGACTTTTTAAGAAAAGGAATAAAAATATGGAATTTCATAGAATCATAGAATGCTTAGGGTTGGAAGGGACCTCTAGAGGTCATCTAGTCCAACCCCCCTGCACACACAGGGTCACCTAGAGCACGTGGCACAGGACTGCATCCAAGCGGGTTTTGAAGATCTCCAGAGAAGGAGACTCCACAACCTCTCTGGGCAGCCTGTTCCAGTGCTCTGTCACCCTCACTGTCAAGAAATTTTTCCTTAAGTTCCTGTGGAACTTTTGGTGCTTCAGTTTCCGGCCATTTCCTCTAGTCCTATCAGTGGCCACCACTGAAAAGAGGCCAGCACCATCCTCCTCACTGCCTCCCTTGAGGTACTTATAGACACTGATTAGATCCCCTCTCAGCCTTCTCTTCTCCAGGCTGAACAGGCCCAGCTCCCTCAGCCTCTCCTCCTAGGGCAGATGTTCCAGGCCCCTGATCATCCTCGTGGCCCTGCGCTGGACTCTCTCCAGCAGCTCCACATCCCTCTTATACTGTGGAGCCCAGAACTGGACACAATACTCCAGATGTGGCCTCAGCAGGGCTGAGTAGAGGGGCAGGATCACCTCCCTCGATCTGCTGGAGACGCTCTTCTTAATGCACCCCAGGATCCCATTGGCCTCTTGGCCACAAGAGCACACTGCTGCCTCATGGTCAACTTGTCGTCCACCATGACACCCAGGTCTTTCTCCGCAGAGCTGCTCTCCAGAAGGTCAGTCCCCAGCCTGTACTGGTGTCTGGGGTTATTCCTCCCCAGCTGCAGGACTTTGCACTTGGCCTTGTTGAATTGCATGAGGTTTTTCACTGCCCAGTTGTCCAGTCTGTCCAGGTCCCTCTGGATGGCAGCGCAGCCCTCTGGGGTATCGGCTACTCCTCCCAGTTTCGTGCGAACTTGCTGAGGGAGCACTCTGTGCCTTCATGCAGGTCATTGATGAATAAATTGAACAGGACTGGACCAAGGACTGACCCCTGGGGGACCCCGCTAGCTACAGGCCTCCAACTAGACTCTGCACCGCTGATCACCACTCTCTGGGCCCTGCCATCCAGCCAGTTCCTAATCCACCTCACTGTCCACTCATCTATCCCACACTTCTGGAGCTTGCCCAGGAGGATATTGTGAGGGACGGTGTCAAAAGCCTTGGTGAAGTCAAGATAGACGACATCCGCCGCTCTCCCCTCGTCTATCCAGCTGGTCATTTCATCATAGAAGGCTATCAGGTTAGTCAAGCAAGACTTCCCCTTGGTGAATCCATGCTGACTACTCTTGAGCACCTTCTTGTCCTCCATGTGCCTGGAGACAACGGCCAGTATGAGCCGTTCCATCACTTTTCCGGGGATGGAGGTGAGGCTGACTGGCCTGTAGTTGCCTGGGTCCTCCTTCTTGCCTTTTTTGAAGACTGGCGTGACATTGGCCTTCTTCCAGTCTTCCGGCACCTCCCCTGTTCTCCAGGATCTTTCCAAGATGATGGAGAGCGGCTTAGCTATGACCTCTGCCAGCTCACGCTGCACTCCGGGGTGCATCCCATCAGGGCCCATGGATTTGTGGGTATCGAGGTTCCTTAGCTGCTCTCTGATCCAATCTTCCTCTACCCAGGGCAGGTCTTCCTCTCCACCAGCTTCTTCTCTTGTCCCTAGTGCCTGGGGTTCTAATGGGCTGCCCTTGGTAAACACCGAAGCAAAGAAGGCATTGAGCAACTCTGCTTTTTCTGTGTTATTTGTAACCAGGGTGACCATCCCGTCCGCCAGTGGACCCATGTTTTCCCTGATTTTCCTTTTGCCGTTAATGTATTTAAAGAAATTTTTCCTGTTATTTTTAACGTCCCTTACCAGATTGCGTTATTTATGCGGAATTTGGAGCAAGCCATAGCTTCTCACTTTCTGTGTAATGTGACTTGGAGCTGGAACTAAAGAATTATAACTTTCCTCAGTCATAGGTACATATAATAAAGGTAGTATAGCCAGATGCTATTTTATGCTCTTCTGTGTGTATGTATCTCAGCATAAATAAAAGCTTTTGTATATGACTATGACAGTTTTTTCTTGAGAATCAGTACCATCCTGCCATCTTTTTCAGGGAGAGAATGTTTGTCTCCCACAAAGCCTGTTCCTTTCCCTTTAGTAACCGTACATATTCATGTTGTAAATCAATATCATAAAACTTACTATAAACTACTTTTCACTCTACCTTTCAGATTAGTAAATTTAGCTCTCAGTTAGGTGCATTTCTTCAGCATACAGTCCTATAAGTGTACTGAGCCACAGCTCAACTAAGCCTTGCATAACAGATCTATGAGACTGGTTTTCAGTGTAGACAAAGAACACAATAGCATCAACAGTTAAAAAAAAAAAAATCTGTTGGAATGACCCAAGAGAGGAGCAAAGAGTAACTACTGGATAATAAAAAGCAAAATCAAGATAAGTTTAGGTGACAAATTAGAAAAGTTCAAATTAAAAATGCATTTACTTTGTAGAAAAGAACTACAATGATAAACATCACATATAATTTCAGATTTGTTTATTCCCAGAAAGTTTCTCCAACAGCTTTTTTTTCTTCCTTTTTTTCCTAAAGGAAAACCTATGAAGTCATAAGCTCACAGGTGGGGAATGGCATAGTTCTCTTTACTGCATGCAGTGAAATTTTTAGAGGCTAAAGGTCATTGGTAGTATCACTAGTGGCAGGTTTTGATCTGGAGTTCCTGGCTTTATAAAAATTAATTTCCTTAACAAAACAGGAGGGCGGAGACTGAGGCTTCAATGCATCTGTTCTGATTTTTATCAAAATAATGCTTTTTCCTTAAATTTTCTATTGTTTTTCTTTAGGATATTAATGCATAAAAGTGAAAGGCACAAGAATGATAAAAGATCTAATCAATGTTACCCTTACTGAGAAGCATTTCTGTAAGCATTTCTTTAACTTCTGAGGGTGGCAGATCTGGGCAGTAGAAGCAGATAATATATGAACAGGTGGTAGAGAATATGTTGCTTCTGTACTCCTTTTGGTGTTTGGGGGGTTGCTTTTAGCAAAATGAAATTCATGCAACTGTATTGCAAGGATGAAAATAAAGAAATATCATAGTTCAGTAGTGAAAATGTTAAACTAAATGGACCATGTTAACATTGCTGTTGATCCTGAGGAACAGTTTTTCCAGTATATAGAGCATTTTGTTTCCATCCAGCATATGTTCTCCATGGTTTTCTCTGCTCTAATTCATCCATGTTTTTCAACAGCTCCAGATGGTGTGATGCCTCCAAGGCTTTCATCTGCCACTCCGACCAGTCTTCAGGTTGCCTGGTCTACACCAGTTCGTAACAACGCCCCAGGCTTGCCCAGCTACCAGCTCCAGATGAGGCCGCCGCGTTCTGCTGGTGACATTCTAGAGTACGCGGACCATAACAAGGCCATGGCAAACTGCTAGGCAGGAGACATGCTCGGATCTCAAACATGGCTCACCTTTAGGGTGGCTGGGTTTGTTTGTAAGATGTATAATGTGTTAGTCTTTCATTCCTGCCATGTTCAGCACTGTAACTTGTACTGATTTTCTTTGCAGATTGCTTTCCAGCCCCACTGCTTCCTTACAGTACAGGGTGAGAGATCTGCAGCCGTACACCGAGTACGAGATGAGGGTCATTGCTTCCAATGGTTACGGCAACACTTACAGCAACTGGACATCAATGACTACAGCAGAAGACAGTAAGCAGGCCAATTTTATTTGACTCCCGTTAGCAGAAATATAAATCACATTTCAGCTGCCACTGCACATAATTTCTTTTGGTTATCTAGCTTTCTCAGTTACATAGCAATAATGCATTTCCTTCCTGAATATCGAGTATCAGTTATCTGAGATTTTTCATTAAACAATACATATTTTGGGAATAAGTATCTAATTTCTTTATACTATACCCCTTCATGCATGTGTTTTCCTATGCAGTTAGGTTAAGATATACCTACAGCTTTTTGAATCTTATTCCTTGTATACAAAGACTTGATTCTGATTTCAGGTATACCACAGAAAACAAGTTGAAGTTCATGGTATATGACAATGGTCTTATTTCTGTGCTGAGAATACCTGATATGTAGCACAGCTGAAAAGAACTTTTCCTTACAACTGTGCTAATTCAAATTAGAGGTCTACAGATTTAAAATCAGTTTGTCATTGCCAATTCCATATTTTTTTCTTTAATATCTCTATACTCCACTTATAATTATTCAATAGTTCTACTTTTTTTGTTTAAAGTTGAGCAAGTAATTCACAACAGAAATTTATCTGATAATACATTCAGTCTTCCAAAATACAAATACTTCTATGGATACATTACCTGTGCTTATGAATATTATGAATAAAACGAAGTTCTGAAGTTGTTCACTACATCCTGGAGACTTATTATCTACCTGTGAAAATCTTTGTTGACATTCAATTCCTTTATTTTTATTTTATTATTTATTTATTTTTTACTAGAAGGGGATATAATTATCCTAAACTTGTGTAATATTAATGGTGTGACTAAAACTAGTCCAACTGTTTTGTTGAAATGTCAGTGGTTATTTAGCTCTGCTCAGATAATTCAGTGTTTCTTTCTTAGAAGGGAGGAGCACAGAAGAGAAGACCTCACTTGTTAGTAAATGTCAAAATTAACTTTTATATAAAGTAATAACTTGGGGGAATTACATTCGAAGCAGGAGGCCTGCCCAAAATAAGCATTCCAATATAGTCCTCCTTGTATGTACATGTAAAAGTTACCTACTGCATAGGACTTGGTTGGGCTTTGTGTATCAGTGTGAAGCTTTACCCGTTGTCAAACCTGACTGTGTAAATACCTGAATTCGGTACAGGAGGTAGATGTGCACAAAGGAAATCTAAGAACACCAGAAAATCAATATAATGCATTTGCAGAATATACTCAGTTCAGATATTTTGAGGTTAAGAATCCCTTTGCTTCTTCAACTGTGACATTCCGTATTATTCCTTAACTTAAAGCAAATCAGTATTTCAACTGTAATCTCCATGTCTCCTGGGGAAAAGTGATTTTTTCTTAAAACATCTTATTATGTTTGCATGGATACTGGTAAAGGACATGTGCTGGTATGTGTCTAGTATCCTACAACTCTTGCAATTTACTAGCAAAACTTTCAGTGGTGACATAGGATGCTGGTTTTGGTGTCATTGTGGAGGGCTACCATCTGTAACAGGATGTTCAGCTCAATTGCTTAAAACTGAGTGATTCGCATTGGGTATAAGTAGCATTCCTGTCAAGGCTTCAATATGTTTCTTATAAAACTGCCTATACTGACAGCTTGTTGCAGAACTACACTGCTAACCAATACACTCTGACTTTTTAAAGTACAATCTGACAGTAGAAATTTCCTGTATCTCTTATTCTGGTGAAATCTACCTGTGTATCCATGTTCTTATTGAATTTTACACAGTGAATATATGTCTCTCTTTTTTCATCGCAGCATGAAATACCTGTAGGAATATCAGTATGTATATGTGCAATATATATAGAGAGAGAGCAGTAGATGTAAATCAACACATTCTGTTTACAGGTCAATAGAGTATACTAATCCAACCTGACAATTTCACAATACATTGTGTATTGTACAAGATAATTTATTTATGATGTGTATTTAGTAAACAGGGAGGGAAATTAGGAAACATTATGAAAAAACAGCAAATTTTGACAAAAACTAAAGAAACTGCATATGATTGCAGAACATTTTACTATGAAGATCAGTAGGCTTCGGGATATTTTTTAATGCAAGAAAATATGCAGGAAAAAAAATGTTACAGTTTCTCAGATATTTACATTAACATGAGCATGATGCTAGTAAATGATTCAAGGCATTTTTTAAAAGTCCAGCCTGCCAGTGCCAGATAACAGTAAGGTACATATCCTATGAATATTTTTAAAACCTGTTCAACATGTGTTTATATTTGTTCCACTGATCTTGGTCAGTATAACAAACTATTTGCTGCCAGACAAATACAAAACAGCTGATGAATTTCTAGATTAGATTTTGCTTTTGATAACTTGAGTGTAAATTTCATGTATATTACAATAAGTAAAGAACTGAACTCACTGAACTGAAATGAGTGTGTAGCATAGACATGAGAGCAGAATTCCATGTATTGCGTATAAAGTAAAACTATCCAAATATAAAAATTAAGGTACTAATGAAGTTTTCTCCTTTGTGATGTCAAGGCTTTGGACAATTTAGTGAAGAAGCTGCAGAGGAAGGGGTTATAGTTTCTTGCAGCTGGTCCTGTGCCAATTGGAGCTTTCTTATGGTGTTTCTTGAAGTTGGTAAACTTATACTATCTGGCAGCTTTCCACCAGAAGTAGTATTAGATTGAAGGGATAGTTCCAAAATGAGAAATGTGCTTTTTTGTGTGTCTAAGAAAATCTGTCTTGATTTGGAAAAGTTATATATAAAGTATACATTTTTATAAAGTGTATATATTCTTAAATACACTGATTGTATTAGGTGTCTGAGAAGACCAGTCTCTTAATATATAAGCTAGCTCCATATAATTTAGGCATGTAACCTAATCCCTAGTTAATTGATGAGAATCTGGAGACCTGTGATCAAGAAAGATGAATGGAAACTGGAGCAAGAGGAGACAAAACTTGCTGAGGTGAAAAAGGGAATAGAAAGTCACATGAAATATATGGCTGGGTGAATACCAGAAGGAGAGGAGAACAAATTAAACTGAAGTAATATCATGGCACATGATAAGTAGTGCAAACTGCCCTGACCTGCCTATACACTGGAAATTAGAAGTTTCTTACATGCTAGGCAGAGGCTTGGGAAGCAACATACTGTCAGAGTGATAGGGGACAAAAATCTAAATAGTTTGAAGACGGCTCTCAATGTATATTTGAAGGAATTCATGCAGACTGCATGTAATTGTATGAACAGCTTAATGACTTCTGAGGTCTGTGATCTGAAGTGATGAGAGTTCTGTGATCACCTGTGACCAGAACTACGTGACCTGGATTTTCTGCTGGACACAGTCAGTAGTTTATGAAAGACACTATTTTTTGTTAATATGTATAATTTCATTGCCCGCTGTTCCTGAAAAGAGTGAATGATTCAGGAATAAAAGTACAGAATGTCTGTTCTGCTTAGTGAGTGAATTTCCCTGCAAATCAGCTGTTTCTCATTAGCTTTAAAGGGCAGTAATCCAGGTACATGTCTCAGTAAATTAATGAAAGTATAGATTCCCCCAAAATATCTCCTTGAACCTACATGTCCCTCTACACCCTGGATTTGTACAATGAGTAAACAAATGTGTGTGGTTCTAGTCATGGAATTAAAAAAGATTAATGACAATTTTGTACCTTCATTTTTAAGTAGAGTTTGAACTTTTGAAGCAGATGAACAAAATAGCCTGCTATAAAAGATAATTTCATTTGCCAAAATTAAACTACCTTCCAGTATTAATACTGTAGTGAGGTGGTTTGAAATATGAACCAAGAATCCTAACGAAAAAGATGCCCACAGTTCCTGTGCTCAGTAGTTACTTCTATAAACAATTACATCCATGTAAAAAGCTTTATGATTTTATTTTCATCATTGTCAGGCTGAGCTGTGTAGCTGTCATACTTTGCAGTCTTCCCTCCAGTGACAACCACATTGACAACATGTTATACTCCACATTGATTTTACAGTTAAGGAGCTGATTGTGATATATAGGGATTTTAAGAATTCAGCTGAGAGGCTGACTTTTGCCTTTTATCATTCCATTAAAATTTTATAACCATCTTTTTCATGTCATTTCATCCATGAATTCTTACTTTAGAAAGTGATAGCTACTGCTGTGAGCATAACTTTTCTCATGTTCAGAGCTTTTTATTGTATTAGCAAACTATCCCAATTATAGTTAATACTCATGTTTTACATAATTGTGGTGACCCTTTCAACCAAGCAGTATCATGCTAGTTGATTTGTATATAGAATTAGATGATTCTGCTTGCCATTTAGAAAGAAGCTACACTGAATGAGTGTTAGGGACCAGGATTTAATGCTTTGCCATCCAGTGGGGCCAATTAAGCATCTCTCAAATGTCTTGTTTGAATTGAGAGAGTCTTAAAAGTCTCTTTTTTAAAAGGGCAGTAGGGAATGTATGGGAATGTATGCTAGCTACCAAAATACACTTTTTTGAGGGGGGAGGATTAGGAGGACCCAGAGTTAAAGTTTTAAGCTTCTTCTGATACATTACAACAGTTTGCCTTTAAGGAATATGTCTAAACTCTGTGGGGGTTTGAAGCACAGGTTCAACTAATTATCATGGATGTGTCGCCTATAATGACAGCAACTTATTCTCAGTAGGAATAAAAAGGTTTATCCATCCCCTCGCAACAAATGGCTTGATTGCTGCGGGGTCTTTTTTTTTTTTTTTCCTGTTTTTTGTTTTTGTTTTCTCCTGCAGAAGCTCACCCTATGATAGCTCATATATGACGTATCATTAGATAAAATGCTAGTATCTAGCTCCATGGCAAATATTGTATATTTTAAATTGCCCTGACCCCCCAATTAAAATAGATTTAGTTTTCAAGGTCTTCAGTTACAAAAGGGATTTTTCTCCTTCCCTCTTATCTGGCAGAATTTTCACTCTAGACAGTACCTAGCTCGGGTTTACACTGTCATCCCTCCATCTCTCAGTAAAGTCTAAATAACAGGCCAAACTTTGTTCCAGCTTATGACCTAATTGGTTTGCCCAAGGGTGCATCTCAATAGAATGGGATTGCTTTTTACTGCAGATCATCTTTTTTATTTGTAAATTCAAAGATGTAAATTAATTCTAGAATAGGCAAGCATTAGTATAGAACTCTATTCTTGTTATCACTGAGAGAAGAACAGAATCTTTGATATGGATGAGTTTTATGGAGTTGTTTTGTGATGCATCAGATAATGAAAAACACTTTTTCAAATTTAAAGGCCAAAAAAAAAGCTTGCTATAGCAATGTCACGTCACTCTTTCCTCTGACTTCAATGGAATAATCCTGGTTTACCTCTTTCTGTGTTTCTGTATGTGGGAGAAGAATCAGAAATTCTAACATGTTCAGCTGTTATTATAAAGCAAAGAAACATTCTTTGTACTGGCTTTGTTTTCTAAGGCCCTCATTTCTCTATATATATATCTCTTGCTTTCTTGCTCTCTCTTCTTACTTAAAAATTAGCAGGACTTAATTTCTGGTGAAGTAAATATTTCTTCTTAGGGAGATATTGTTCCCTGTGGTTTGGACAGAAATAGCACTTCACTAGAAACTCAGTGATAATGTTGTTGACTATTGTGGAATTCAGCATGTGCTTTGATATGTGCCATGGAGTCTTAGCATGCACTCAGTCACTGATGAATTTTCAATTTTCCACCCTTGATATTTGAAACTTAGCTCCCTAAAACCCCAAAACCTAAAGCTATTTTAAACAATTACTAAATCCAAGTATATCTTTTTTTAAGATTTCAATAAAATGTAATGTTCACAGAAAAATCTCGTAAATGTCAAAATCGCTATGGGGAGAATAGGGGGAATATAGTATTTTCTTGATCTGCTGTAGCAATTTATAGATTTCAGGATGTGGTTTATAAGAATGCTAAATGTTCTGGAATTACAGCTGTTACTGATCAGTGATTGAGCCAGATTTGTGTTATTGCACCATGTTCTTGCTTGTACCTAGAGAGCAGTAAAGCCTCAATATAATAAAAAGCACCTGCATTTTAAATGAAATTTCAATTGAAAAACTTAACAGCCCTTCAAATTGCAGAATTTAACGCAGCCCAGTAAAGCTTAAATAACACTTTGCCTCCACAGGCTGAGGGTTTTGCATTCAAGGTGACTTGATTGTGTCGCATGGTGAAATTATTTACAATTAAGGAATTTCTCTGGAGGGCTGCAGAGTATTTGCTGTTCCACAACACCTATGCAGGCATATGGTCGGTCTTTTTCAGTATTCATAGAAGCTCCTGAACCTTTATGATAATTGAATCAGTTAGAGTGCTGAGTGGAGCAAGCATAAAACCTGTTAACCTAAAGGTCAGATCTGTGCATTGTTTATTTATCAGTAGGTGAAAGAGCTAAATCGGCAGCTTCTGTCACAGTCACAGTAAAAAATCACCTATAATATTAACAGGGAGTAGATAAATTGCAAAAAATGGATTAGAATTATAAACAGAACGATGTAAAATATTGAATATATAATGCAAGATGCGATAGGGGTTTAGTGAGCTGCAAAATACACAGCTTTGTTACGTCTGTGCTGTAGCTTGCAATTAGTAGCTAGTGCTCTAGAAAAATGTCAGCAAAAGCTAGAACTGCAGTTCTATGTTGATACCTCCCTTATGCTTTCTCCATGTGCTAATGGCATCAGTAGGATACCACTGAGACGTATGAGGGAAAAAAGATGCCCAGAAAGAGGAAGGAAGGTTGGGAATAGGGAAGAAGGGCCTTGAGAGCAGCTTGTCTTTGAGAATATAGCCATATTAGTCCCTTAAATAGCTGCACTTACAGTTCATGAGGAAATAGACTGTTTGGTAGATTTGAACTTCTTTTGTCATTTGAAGACTTGATGAGTACCACTTGCTAATGATAACTGTTACAAATCAGAGAACTTCAGTAATTTTTTTTTTTTTTTACTTCTGTTACAGAGCCTGGGCCTATAGACCCACCGCTTCTGTTGAATGTCACGTCAAGGGCAGCAAGCATCGTCTGGCAGCATCCTTTAAAGCAAAATGGCATTATCACTCATTACAATATTTACCAAAATGGCCAACTGCATGCTACAGTGCTAGGAACTAGGTCTAATTGCACTGTACAGGGCTTGTATCCTTACACAGACTATGTATTTCAGGTAGAAGGATGCACGTCAAAAGGATGCTCCCTTTCACCTCAGACCCCAGAAATACGGACTCCTCCAGATGCACCTGAAGGCATTTCTGCCCCAGAGCTCTACTCCGATACACCAACCTCTGTGGTAATATCATGGCAGCCACCTGCTCATCCAAATGGACTGGTGGAAAACCTTACAATAGAAAGGAGAGTTAAGGGAACAGAACAAATATCAACTCTGGTTACTCTCCCTCTCAGTCATTCCATGAGCTATATTGACCAGAGTACTGCTCTGAGCCCTTGGCAGAAATTTGAATACAGAATACTGATGAGCACTCTTCATGGAGGCACTAACAGCAGCACGTGGTCACAAGTTACCACCCGACCATCAAGACCTGCTGGTGTTCTGCCACCTGATGCAGAAGTGCTGGGACCGCATTCGATCAAGGTAGGAAAAAGTTGCATTGCCTAATGGTTTTCTTGTGTATTTTACAGGTTCTACTGTGTATTTGAGAGAGACATCTACTGGCTGAGCCAACAGATTTTGTTGCTGCAGGGATAGTTAAATAAGTGTGTCAGTCCTTTGGCTCAAAACCATTAGCTTTTTTTCCAGTTTTTCTTTACACAGCCTTTTGGCATTACAATCCCCTTCGTTTTTTTTTTTCCTTCTGCACCTGACATATTTTGAAGATTACACTTGAATGCTTACTTTTCACTTCCTAATCAGATCAGAAACTGAACTACTACTTTCTCCTAAATCTGAAGACTTTATTAAAATGCTAAGAAGTAACAAGAATTTTTATGTAATTAAAACTTTTATATAATTGCCAGATTTTTTAAACAGCAAATTAGGAAAAAAAATAGCATTATGATTCTCCTGATTTAGGAAAGAATAGTCTTACAGGACTACCTAGGAAGTTTTCAATTATTCACATCGTTCTGTTGGGAATGAACTCTAGAGGACAGGATAACTACCATTGTTTTGGCTTGCATACAAACTTCATTCAAGGGAAATTAGTGTAACCAAACAAGAGGGATTTTTGTAGCTTAGAAGCCTCTTTTGTGTAAATACACACATGCTTCCATGGATTCAGTCTTGTACTAATGCCAAAAGTATTGGTACAGTAGCTTGCTCACCAGAGCACAAAACAAAGGACATTTGCATAAGATTGAAGTTCATCTGTTAGGTTTATTATTTTTGGTATACATTGTATTTTCAAAAGGTAAACATAAAGTGGTGTTACCAATGCAGTCTAAATAGTCAGAGGATATGAATTTAAACAGTAAAGCAATGCTGTTTTTTTTGTTTATTCACGCACACTTTTAAGTTATGACAAAAACTATTCACCTTTAGATAAAAAAAATCTCGAGTTCTTAAAATTATGTTTTAGTATCTGAGGTATCTTGCATGTTACCTCCACATCATAACAAATGAGCTCAGTATGCATATAGTGCTTACTGTAAGAATTGATAATGATCGACCACTAGTTATTGTGATGAATTACGACAGTGCTTCTTAGAGGTTTGGGCTATCTGGTGATTTCCAAAGCAACTCTGCAGTCTATGCCTTTGTAGATATATCTTAATATCCTTGGCAATTTACAGTAAAGAATTTTTTTATAGATTTGCCAAGGGAATTAATACTGAGTAAACAGTGGCCCTAGTTCAATTATGTGCTTGCGCACATACCCACATTTTATTACATGAGCTTCTACACATCGGCTTCAACTCTATTTGGGCACAAAAGAAGTCACTGCAACCTTTAATGCTTCAGTTAATGTGACGAAGGCATAATAATTTTATAGCTTACCCATATTTTTTCGTTCTTTCTCCAAGTATAGTCAACACTCAATCTCAATTTTAAAAAGCCAATGAGTTATTAGAGGTCTTGTCATTCTTTAGTGAATGTCTTTCTTGAAATCAGAGGTGTGGGCTCAGTCGTAATTTTATTGCATTTTCCTCAGCTCCAAACTTAAGGAATCCACCCATGCTGAAAGTCAGTTTGATCATTTCTTTCTTCAGTAACCAGAAATCTGGCAGTGCAGTCTTCATCAGTAATAATTCAATGTCAATATAACAATGCTTATTCCTTTTCCTAACCTTTTTTTTAATTTTTTTTATTTCCCACTTGGAGACAAATGTCCATTTGGTCTGTTAAGACTAATTTCTGGCAAAGATGCTGAAGTTGGGATGTATTTATTAGGATGACTCATTTTTTGCTGTTTATTTTTCTTGATTTTAAATATTTAGTTTAAAAAATCGGGGTGAATTAGAGGTGGCAGTGTTTAATTGAGAAAAGTGGTTTATATGTGTGCCTTTCCAAATATATTCTCATCTGAAGTCCTGTAGTAAAAACTGAGTAGTCTGTCCTCTAAGAATACTGAATACTGGTATCATTTGCCAGTAATGATATTTTACTTAATTCTGTTTGATTTAATAGTTATCATAATATCTGAGACATAGTCCCTCATCCCCCAAAATACCATAACTGTCTTATGAGAAGAGAATACTTTGCACAATTCCTACATGTAAGATATTCCGTAGCTGAAACAATATCTTACTTCTGATTTCTAAGGTTCTAAGAGTGCTTAAAAATCTTAAGAGTCCCATTGCTTGCCAAGAATGGGAAACAATTAGATTTTTCTTTCTTTTTTTTTCTTTCTTCAATATCTTCAGATTCTTATAAGTGTAGTAGAACTCTTTGTACTATGTAGTTGAAGAGATTATGGATGAGGCCTGCAATGTCTGGTGGATTACTTGCCTTCTGCTTGTTTGCACATGGGAGCACCAGGGGAAGTGATTGGGATTTCGTCTTACCCACTGGCTTTCCTACGAGTCTGCCAGTTAGATTAGTTTAGTAGTGGCAGAGTTGTTTCCTTCTCTTAAATTTTATGGCAAGTTGACATCAGAGCAGTAAGACTCTGAAACCACCCAATGGACACTGCTGTGGCACTGAAGCTGCTTTGAGGACTTTGTGACTGTCTTGTGGTGGGAAAATGAGAAGAGCAAAGCATCTGCTTTCAAACCTTTACCTGTTTTGCTCTGCCTTTTCATAGATGGGGGGATCTACAAGCCACCTGTGTGCCTTCTTCTCAAACCTGGTAGCTGCACAGCCAGAGTAACTGAAGTTTTGAGCAAGGATTGTGCCTTAATAATTGGAGAGCTTTTCTGCATGGAAATAAAGTGATTCTGATTTGAGACGCTTTTTGCTGGTGCCTTTAAATTCCATTTAGTGTCCCAACAAGGCATGCTTTCCCTCTTGGGTAGATCAAGCCCACCACACCTTGAATGAATGTAGTATTTACAGTGCACAAGTCCAATTCGTGGAATTTGCTTGTGCTGTACAACACTCGGTGTGTTCAACGTCTACAATAATAACTTAGGTAGAGAATGGAAAATAAGCAATCTTTCCAGGAGCGAGCCAGCATGAGATTTTAATTACCTCTTGCTCTGGAGAGAGCTGTCCTTCCAGGTTAGAGCTGAAAGCATTGGAAGGGCACTGTGGGAAAGATTAGTGAGAGGCTCCTTTACCAAGCCAGGCTTGCAAATCAATAGAGGCTTTCAGGTGTCAATGCAACCAATCCCTAAACCATGAGCACAAATATTTACTTATCCTGAAAACAGAGAATTTGTAATAAAAGAGAAGCATATTTCCATTCCTTTATTTAGTCACAGAATCGATGTAAATGATTTGGGAACATGAAGTGCTCCAGTATAATACTCACTTGAGTGTACAGCTTATTTTCATAGGAGGAAAATATCAGCACAGCAGGTCACTGTCTTGGCATAAACGTTTCTGGTGTATATGTGCTCTCTTTAGTTTTAATCAGAATGGAATGATATCTCTCGATAACATTTAGCTTGGTTTTTTTTGCAGCAGAAAGTGTGAAGCTGTTGATAATTTTTAAAGTACCCATTTCTGTGACACCTGCATGATATTTTTTAATATTTGCTGAATTGATAATGTTCATGGTAGCAGAGTATACTGCTCAATAAACTGCTTTTGTGGCTGATTAAATGCCAAAGTGAAGTGGAGGTATTCAGCAACTGCAAAAGCCGTTTATTTAGTATATACCAATGCCGTGAACATTATTCCTGTTACACAAGATTTGCTATACCCTAATGTACAGAAGTAAAAAAGAAATTGTTTCCTTGTCTTGTGAGGGTTGCAATTGCTATGCTGCTTCAATCTCGCACTTCACACTGATATGACATTTGGGAAAGTAGCTGGGTGAATAGCTTGAGAAAGAGGCTGGTTTACACAGTGAATAATTATTTAAAGGAGTTCTTTGTGCAGGAGAAGCATTATGTGACCGAGTGTGCCGAGCTAAACTAACTAGAATGCAAATTGTCCAATTTTGGCCATTTAGCTTTCGATAGGAAGACTTCTCTTTGGGTCCTGCCGTCATCCGCTGAGGGCTTTGGCCTGAGTAAAACAGCTGTAATCTGGATTATTGCCTTAACTGGGGACTTGCTGACAGTGGCTGTGATGCTGAACGAGACTGGGGAGACATGTTTACCTTTATTGCTGTCCCTTGCCACTCAGTGCCAGCAAAGGAGCTGAGAGGTGATAGCAGAATGGTTTCATCCCAAGTGGGCAATACCCTAAACACATTCCCCAAGGAGCTCTAGGCTTTCTCTCCCCCTCTCTCTCTCTCTGTCTCTCTCTCTCTCTCTCTTTCTCTCTCTCTCTATTAACCCTAGCCCTAAGCCTGAGGTCACGGTGCTTGGTGCTGGGTAAGCAGCCATGTGCTCCTGTCACCACTCTGGAGATAGTGCCACATTTCCTTCGACCTGCCCTTTCTAACCACGCTCCCCATGGGGCTCTACGCTGTCTTTCTCTTGCAACCCTAGTCCTAATCATGAGGTGACCAGGCCTCTTACTGGTAGTTTTATTCGTTAATTCATTTTGCATGGCTAATTTCTTTTTTCTGTCTGTTTTCTCATGAGTGCTCTGTTTGAGGAAGGGTTCCAATCTTTTAATTCATTTTTTCATCCTTGTTTGTTTTTTCCCTCATAGATGGCAGTCTCTTAAGTTTCAGCTCACCTGCCATACTTTTCTTTGCATTAGAAGAGGCTGCAGCAGATGAAGATGGTGTTCTTCCCTGCAGACTGAACATTGCCTTACATTTGCTGTCTGCAGGGTATTCAAGGATTGCTGCTTGTCTTTGCAGAAGATCTGTCATTTATTGCTGTAGAGTGATAAACTGCTCTGGTGGCTCTCTCAAATTTGACTACTAAATTGCATGATCAGCTGAGCAAACAAAAGTCAACAAGGCTAAATTTGAATGGTTAAATTCTTTAGCACAGAAGTTTGGCAGTAGACTGCTTATACCAGCTATTCTGTAAACTCTCTGGTTCTAAAAGATCCAAGGGAAATCTTTCAGTTATATGGAATGGGTATCATTCATGTATGTAAACCAAACTCTGAAATATCTGCAGCTGCAGTTTAGTATCGCCAATGAGAAGACGTATTCTCTGTTCATTTTCTACTTCCCATTGAATTACAATTATAGGTACATGTTCTGGGTTTTTCTCACACATTAATATTTACTATTCTGTGAAGTTACTTCTGACTGATATGATATTATTGAATGACATTCCATGCTCACTTAAATCAGTGATTCATCGCGTGGTGATTTTTCCGTGTTTTTCCCCTGCAGTTTGCTTCATTGTAAAAACAGTGGCTATTCTGTCCTTTTTTGTCTCCCTGGTTAAAACCTTCTCCTTCTGCTATTTAGTTCCCAAAACACTTAGACCATAGTGACCTGAGGAGAACATTGTGTCAATATGAACAACCCTGGCATCCAGGCATGTATGTGTAAGGGAGATCCTATAAAGCAGCTAGATCCTAGCAGCTTCATGATGGGGAGAAAAAAGTATGGACTTTACTCACCACTGTATTTGCTCCAGCTTTTATGCAGGTATGGCTTGTGCTTTAGGGAAGTTGTTTAGGAGCAATCAATTCTCTGTGAAGATTGCCTTGTAAGTCTGCTAAGGTCAGCGAGACCTTGCTTTATTTGCCACTTAACTGCTGCTTGAGCGAGTTAGGATACTCCAGCACCCATAGGAACAACCTTAACTTGCACACCTGAGGTTTTCTACATTTTAGGATTGTAATTTCTTGCACAGCTTGCTCATTTGGTGCAGGTCATACAGTGGAATGAACTAATCATCAGCATATCACCTTGCATTTAATATGGCTTAAAAATGTTACTATGAAGGGTATCAAAAGAAATAAAGACTTTTATTTCAGTTTTTCAAACCAAGTGCTTCTCGAAATTTTTCTAGTCACAACCAGTTACTGCAAGCTTGAACCAACAGTCTGTGGATAGTAGGTGGTGAAGTTGAATATTAGTCATGTATTGGATGAGTAAGAATAATTATCATTGACCTCTGTCAGGGTTTGCTTTTCTGGTGTGATGTTGGCTCCTGATTGAATCCCAGTGTAATTTCTGTTAAGGCAGATAAGAACTCATAAGGAAATTCATCTCCCAACTACTTTTTTCTTGTTCTTTTCTTCTCTTTTTTCTTCTTTTTTTTTTTTTTATTTTTGGCCGAGGACTATAGTCCACTGGCTAGAATGCAGATTTAGGCTAGCAGGTCTTTGTTTTCCGTTTTGCTTCTTTCCGATAGGTTACTTAGCCTGGGATTTAGTCTATTCATCTCTAAAACTGAATAATAATGCTTGCAATTTGAGACTTGCAACGTGCTTTGAGACCAGCAGTGAAAAGCTCTCAGTAGTGTGTTTATCCTATCTGTAGATGTTACAAGCAGGAGCTAGGAGAAATGAGGATAAAGTGGAGCCAAACACACTGATTTAAAAGCAAACTGCTGTAGCCTGGCCTGAACTAGTAAAACGGTGAACCGTGTGCCAATGCCTCTCTTAAGAGCTCAGAATTTGCAGGGTTCCAATTGCTGTCAAAAAGAAAAGATTCCCAAGGTTATAACTGTTTAATGAGGGGAAAATGGCTAATTTCTGTCTCTTTAAATTTTGTGGTGAAGAAAATAAGGTGCTTTGATCTTTAAATGACAGCTTCCAGAGTCATTACATTGAATCAGTTAATCTCTCCCAGTAGTTACCTTATTCTGTCTTCCTCATGGGCATCCTCTTTCATGGTCTCAATGCTGAGCTTCAAATCAATGAACAAACTGTTACTGCTTCCAACACAGCCCGTCTACTGAGCTTTTCTGCTTTCATGCCCTGCCAAGCTCTGACCTCAAACCCTGGCAGAACGAAGTGGAGACGCGGTCCTGTAGCGCAGTGCGTGTGTCAACCCGGCTGCTGCCACCAGCTTCATCTGCACCGCGCTGCTCGGGCTCCCTTGCCCTTGACCTGCCCTCCAAGTGTAGAGGGTCTTTCCCTAACGGAGATGGCCTTGGCAGCGGCTGCATGTCCTGTCATCCCCAGGCCGCATGTGTGATTTAAAGCAGGTCAAGTGGCAAGTGCTGTGAGTATCCTTTATATCCCGTCTGGTTTTAAGAATATTAACCATATTGTACCATCTTGGTATGAGATACCCATACCTGGCAAGAAGTGAACTCACTTCTCATTATCTGTATTATGCTGCTCTCCAAATAGTCTTTTTGTTCATCCTGGTTTATATTTTTCTTGGAGAAAAAAATAGATAGAAATTTCCCAGTGTAAACCTGATAGTTCATGTATGTATGAATAGTACATTGTTGACTGATGCACAACAGTTGTCATTAAGTAACATCTAGGAGGTTTTTTCAAGTTTTGCCATACTGTGCCCAGGCTCTATATGATTCACAATATGAAGTTCTGGGTCCATATGTGTTCTCCTACATATGTAATTAAATCTCTTCCTTTCTGTAAGAAGCTACAGTATATAGGCAGAGTTGCACAAGCTTAGTTAAGCAATTTTGTGCTGTTAGACATAAAAGTTATGTAGCTAAAATATAATTCAAAAATATCTCCTTCTTGTTTCCAGGAAATAAAATTTGGTGTAAGGTGACTTTTAGACAATTTTCTATGTTAAGAGTATAGTATCAGGAATGTTCCAAAGCATTTGACATATGTACAGTTCATTTATTGATCTAAGACTATATAGAGAACATTTAGTCCTTTTATTAGAAGTCCCCCTGCATTAACCAACAAATAGGAGTTTTTTCTTTAAACTTATAAATATTGACAGATTTATTGTATTAGTATTCCAAAGGAAGACCTAGAGTATATTGCGT
This sequence comes from Tinamus guttatus, assembly GCF_059628265.1. Classification (NCBI taxonomy): domain Eukaryota; kingdom Metazoa; phylum Chordata; class Aves; order Tinamiformes; family Tinamidae; genus Tinamus; species Tinamus guttatus. The sequence continues at coordinate 2,898,784 of NW_028288567.1, read as the reverse complement.
TTACTCACACTTCATTGAGGCTGACCTGTGGGACAGGTGCTGCATCTCAAAAATAAAAGAGCAATATAATCATGTTTGAAGAAATGGGCCTTTTGCTGTAGTGTGTCAGACCAGTGGACCCTAAAGCCTTCTGCGCTTCTTCCAGCAACTTCAAAGGTATGTCCCTGAAAAGTGAGCCGTGTACATTCCCCTCCGAGTGTGTGCGGTATGGAAATAACAAAAGCATTGGTTCTGAAAAGAGCTTTCTGTTGCCAGTTAAAACCAAATTTTTCCATTGCCTTCTTTAATCATATATCCGTCTATGCTTCTTAAACCCAGGAACACATAGCACAAGCTACATAAAAATGAAAGTTTCGCTCTGTGTGAGATGCAGAATTGGTTCCTGCTTTCTGTGTGATTTTGTATTGCTTTATTAATCATATTTTATTTATTGCTTGATCATAAATTGGGGCCAGACACAACAGAAATCTGAATACAGCATTTGATAATTAGCCAGAGCTAAGCCTTTCCTATGTGGGCATCAATAATCTTGTTCATGCTGTCTTTACTCAAGTTCACCCTCTTTCTAATTCTCTGTTTAATAGTATTCCAGATTCTGTTATCAAAATCCTTCAGCTTTCTCTAGTTCTTTGCTGCCAGGTTTCTTACAAGTCTGAAGGCCTAAAAGGTTCTTCTGTACCTAAGATATAACATTTCCTAATCCCCAACAGTCCTTCAGAAATCATTTTATAAATCAAGCTTCCGTGTTTCCAAGATGCAAGTGTTGTTCATATACCTACTTAAAGACACTCACTTCAGAGATTTGAGAGAAATAAGCAAAAAGTTCAAATTAATGTATCTTGGTATTTCTGTTTAAACTCTTTGTTATTTTCTTTTATAATTCAGCACATATTCAGCTAGCTGTTCGCTACTTCTGGGTTCTTTGCAGTCCTTAATTCAGTCAGATTCAGTCCTTAATTCAGATTCAGTCCTTAATTACGCCCAAGTGGAAGAAAGGCAACTGTAATATATGAGTGGGTCAGTAACAAGGAGAGCAGTCACAGTCCTGAGTAAAGCGAAGGTACTGTGTTTCCCAGCCTGACACTTGTAGAGGAGGGAGTTAGTCAGCTTTGTGAAACTTGGACATTCTTAATACAGTTACATTTCCTGTCTGTGTCAGTCTGAAGTTCCCTCTTTTGTGATGCAATGCTGAAAAGTCTTTAAAAAGTCCTTGTCCTTTAGGGGAAAAAATTATGTGGGTGTGATTTCTCACTGGATTTTGTAAGAATGAATATATAGAATAATGTACATTAAAAAAAGAAAAAAAAAGAAAAAAAACCCTTTGGCCTCATTTCAGTAAGAATAGAATTGTGAGACTAAACAAACAATAATTTGATAAAATCCCCAAAATGAGTGTCAATGAGTTATTTTTATTGATTCTTTTTGATTTCTTTTGCAAATGGATGAATCAAATCAAAACTGCACTAACTGTGATGTATACACTCACTAGTGTATATAAAACTATATGGTACATTTTGTATATAATTCCCCATTTTTCTCAGCATAACTGTGACATTCTAAAAACAGGAAATTGTATCTGTTGATTTGATATTTGCCTTCATAATTTTTAGTCAAAAATACAGGGGAAAAATAACATACTTTGTCATGTAAAGAGTGTGAACAGACTCTTGTTTCTCATATGACTTAATGCAATTATATGTTTCCAAAAAATAATCAAAAAAAATTTTTTTTTCTCTTTCCTCTGCCAGTAAGAGATCAGTGCACCAGGCAACACACCCTAAGGAAACTAAACGCAATTAGTGATACGTACAAAACTGTATTTCGCTAACGCATCTGAACCCATCACAGAATTTAGATTGGGAAAGTGGAGCATCCACACTTTGCTGGTGAAGCAAAGTAGTAGATTTTCAATGGCACAACCACTGCCTAGTTACCTAACTTTCACTACATTAAAGGAGATTAATTTTCTAACTGATGTAACTTTAAAAATTGGATCTGTTACCAGAGCAAGGTCACTCACAAAGTCTGTCTTTACAAAGAAGGAAAAGCACATCTGGATATCACGGTTGTGTCCTTTTATAGCATATTATTTCTGTATTCCTACATTGTGATTGTAAGAATTCTGCATTTTTGTCTCCTCCCTCCCCTTTTCAGGTCTCTTGGAAACCTCCTCTGATACAGAATGGAGAAATCCTCAACTATGAGATTCGCATGCCCGATCCAAGAATTGTTGTTACTGGGAATACTTCATCCACACTAAGTCATTTGGTGACTAATCTTATACCCTATACAAATTACTCTGTGACTGTAATAGCTTGTTCTGGAGGTGATGGCTTTCTAGGAGGCTGCACGGAGAGTTTACCCACCAATGTGACTACGCATGCAACAGTTCCCCAGGGTGTTAGTCCCTTGTCTGTGACTCCAGTCAGCGAATCCTTCATTGCCATCTCTTGGCAACCACCCCTAAGACCTAATGGTCCTCAGCTGAGGTAAGCTCCCTGGTGCAACTGAAGTGCCAGCTTTCTTCTGCTTGCGTCAATCTGACTTCAAAAAATCTAGGGAATGCAAACGTTGTGGTGTGATCTTTTATTTCTCCTGACGTATAGAAGTTCCTCTTTAGGATTTAGGAGTCATGAGTGGACTCATTTGAAGTGGCTATCTCTAGAGGGAGATTTGAATCTTTTTGCAGTTATTTTGGGCAAATGTGGCATGTGTGCCTTGGAATTTATTTTGTAGTGTGATGATACAAAATAAGCTTTAATGTAATCACTGATAAATGATTGATAACTTGTAAATGAATGAGCATATGAGAAATGGAAGTTAAAGTGCTACAAGTTTGGGGGCAGAGCAAAACACCAGAAATGCAAGGAAGTGCTAGCTGAAACAGCCTGTCTCCCACGGGAATGGCATGTTTTCTGACGTTTGTCTGGAATGACCTGTGGGTCCTGATTTCAGTTTATGATTACTGAGTGAAAAAGAAATTATAAAGGCAAACATATACACAATAAAAATACCAGACTGAAATCCTTTATTCTAGTGCTTTAAGGTACTGTGAAACATTGTACATGGAGTTATATCTCTGTACTCCATATGTTCTGGTTAGTAGTGCTCTTCTGGATGCATTGATGGGTTCAATAATTATAATGTTGTGCTGTTTCAGTTGCATATATTATTATACCACAGTAGCTTGACCCGTTCTTCCGGCTTAATTAGGGCACACTACAACTGAATGAAGTGATGATTGCTGTACAGTAAAACTTGAAGTTTTTGAAAAGCAGTCTCTGTTATCCCGAGGTTAACAACATGACCATTTCACCATAGATTATTGAAGTAATTCAGCACGACCTACATCTGCAGACTTCATTTCCTTCATGGTGTGCCATGCTGCCCTCAACAAGAACAACCACTGAAGCAGCTGCTCTGTACAGCATGATGGAGCAAGAAGTCTGCAGCAAGCAGAGTAGCAGCAGCAGCTGCCAGTGGGGGAGATTTACACTCCATCACCATTCAGTGTTCAAAAAGATTGTGATGCTTTTCATGACTTGTCTTTGAATTATATTGGGCAGGATATGCCAGGACTATTCCTAATAAAACTGTAATGTTCTGTCTTTTGGTTCTTTTGACACTGAAGAACCACTAATGTGAGAGTTCTTCTTGGGGGATTAAGTCATCTGAATAGTTTAATGAAATTGCAGTTTAATTAGTTTTTATTGTTTAATATCTGAGGTTTTACTCCCAAAAGCTACAGTAATTTGGTTTAGCATCACTAAGGTCAGTGGGTGGAACAGTTGTTTACACATATTCAGTGTATGTCTAAAATTATTTATTGTCTAAAATTAAGAGGGAAAGTTGGCTGGAAGTCATACTGGTACATCCAAATTCACATGGAGCATGGGAATTCTCCCATTGCAGCATTTTTGTAAAACAGCTCCTCAGTAGATTTCTGCTTATAAACAGTTCAGAATCACTATTTGCAGTATCTGTTAAATACCTACTTAATTCAGAGTCTCAGACCTGGAATGATATTTTACATTTCCTCATCACACTGGAGGTGATTTTAACTGAAAAAGGATGAATTGAATTACACATGAAACCAACAGTAAGTTGGAGTGGTGAACCTCGTCTAGGCTAAGCATTCTGCAGAATACTTAAACACAGAAGGAAATATTTTTGGAAAGTAGATCTTGAAGTGTGAATCCTTAAAATCTGCCTGTGTGCATATAGTTTTGATGGGGTTTTAAAAGATAACACCTTTCCAACAGGGATGGTATACTCAGCAGCTCAGAATTTCAGGGCATCAAGTTGCAGGTGTAAGTGAATTACTATGCGCCTGGCCCTAACTTGCTGGGCATCAATAGAAACTCTGCTGTAAGTATAGTTTGATTAAAACTGCAGTTCACCAGTCAAAGGAATTCCAAGTGGTTCTGTAACTGCTAGGAAATAAACACCTGGTGCCTTATGAAAGGAAACACTGCTGTCAAACTGAAACAGAAGTCCTGTGAAACCTAATGAAGAACAATAATCTTAGGAGGTTTTAAACCACTCTGTATAATTTTGTTGCTTTGAGAATACCGTTTTCTATTTAATTCTTAGAATGATTAGAGAATGCAAAATATATTATCCCTTTTAATTTGTATAGACATGAAGTATTTTATTTTTTGTTATAATTATATAAGATTTTTGAATATAAGGTGACAAAGAGTGAGTAATGCAGAATGGAGGGTAGGCATACTCTCTGGATCAGAGAGTCTCTTGGCTCCCTCAACGAAAGATGGGCTGTAGCTGACCTACTGTTTGGAGCAGAGACAGGAATAAAGTACCAGTCAGGTACCAAATAGAACCAGGAGGAGAGAATTTGGCCTTTGGAGCTCACTTCATGAATGTCTACCCAAATACAAAGGTGCCTCACTAGGCTCTACAGATTGATGAGCTAACTTGTTCTGTGCCTGTCAATTGTAATTAACACTGTAATTGTTTACAAAAATACATTAAAGATAAGTACACTCTGAATGTGCCACTACCTGTAAAATAGGAAAAGAACTGCTACATATTTCAGTATTTTTGCTAGGGAGACCTTGTCATTTCCTATATTAGAATAGTCTGCTCATGTTGGATGATATCGGTCAAGTGTACACAAGACACTGTTACTAGGCTACTCAGCTTTATAGTGTTAGTGTTTTCACAGGTTTTAAATTTAAATCATTAAAAACACTTTCTTTCAAATGAAAGCTTCATTTTTCATTTTCAAAGTAGTCTTTTTAAGTAACTGAATGTTTTATATCATGAAACATTAGAAACAGTGTTTATCACAGAAAGTTTGCGGCTGTAAAAACAAAATATTGTGGCTTAAAAAAAAGATTTTTTTTATGTAATAACATTAGTTGAGATAATCCTGGTGTTCTGCTTGTCTTTTGTGTTAGATATGAGCTCCTGAGACGTAAAATCCAGCAACCACTTGCATCAAATCCCCCTGAAGATTTAAATCTGTGGCACAATATTTACTCAGGAACTCAGTGGTTTTATGAAGATAAGGGTCTTAGCAGGTGAGATTACAAAAACTATAAAAACAAATGCTGGCATTTTGTATAGTGTATGTTTAATAGTTCAAAGTATTTCTTGTGTCTTTATGTTGTGAACATACTAATTATGTAATGAAATATTTTCTGTCATCATCTGTGCTTTTAACAATTCTAATTTGCAGCTATTTATTATTCTGTCATTCTTGAATCTTTCATGTGTTTTATTTTCGTATATTGCTATAAAACCCAAAAGAAAATAAAGATCCTGTGGAATTTTATCACTGATATGCTCGTGCAGTTAAACCATTTGCAGGTATGTGCACACCTGCTCTAGGTTGGTGTGTTGGCCATGAATGTTTGAGAAGCCCTAGCTGGGGTGCGTTTGAAACCTTGTATTAGCTTTTTTAAAATTTGTTTTTGAGTACAAATTAGTGATTGTTTTTATATGTCTAAAGCAAGGGGCAGTGTTAAATGCACTCTGTGCTGGGTCTCTGATAAGCAATGAGGCACAAGGAGCTTCTGGGTGCCAGGGGCTGTGGTCAGAAAAGTGAGTCTAACCCTCAGGTACAACTGAGCACTTCTCTTGGGAGGGTTCTGCAGCTTCGGGCTGTGTTGGCTTCCCCGCCGTTTCTGGAGTCAACAAGTCGGGAAGATTTTGCAGCTGGGGAGACGATGTCAAAGAGATACAAACCTTTTTTTTTTTTTTTAATTTATATACCAATATCTTTTTCCATGGTTGTGTTCAAGTTTTGAGCATATATCAGAATTAGTGAATTTTTATTGCATTCCTGACAGAAGCCTGTTTTTACAATGATTTATTCAAATGGCTTTTTCTTTCTAACAGGCTAATCCAATGTCTTTATCATTAGAAATGTGGATTCAAAATCAATTTCAGTCTTTCATCTTAAAATGTTAGGATTGGATCCCTTTCATTTTTGACTGTGTGAGCATTGCATGATATCTTCACAAGGGACAGAAAATTCAGGAAGGGAAATTGCAAGATATGTAACATATGTTGTCATAGTTTTACTAACACACTTATCACTGCAGTTGGAGCTAGTCAGCTCCCATTAGTTAGCTTCTTCTCAGAGACAGAGCTTAGCTCTCTTGAAAATCAGACTGGATGGTGGCATAATATAGGATGCTGCAGCAAAGCAATAAAAAGAGAAAGTAGAAGTACAGTGTAGGTGGCTTTTCTTTTGCTAGAGAAATCTCTAAATATTAGGCATTTACTATGTGCTGTTTCATTGTATTTATAGACAGTTATTCCAAAGTGATGCAATTTCAGCAAAAAATGTGAACAAGATGATCTTGTATTTTTGTGACTACACAATTTTGTATGAGGCTTTTTTATGAGGAAAGTAATTTAGAGATTATGAAATCTCACAGAAGATACATTAATACGCCAGTGAGTTAGAGGAAAAATTTAGGAGTGACCGTCACTTGGTTTACCATATATATATGTATATATATACACACGAATATATATGAGGTATCTATTGAATCCATGCAAGCTAAAGATATATAGTTTTGAAGAAAAATATAAAATAAGATTGCATTCTTATCTCTTTGTTGTTGTTACTGTTTTTGTAGAGAGTTCTGGCTGTGTAGTGAATCACTTTTACAAATGAGACTCTGGAAGTTAAAATCAATGGGTTTCCCAAAAGAGGAAAAAAGCCTCATTTGATTAAATTCTGATCCAAATTTTGGCAGCTTGCCACGGCTGTAATTACATATTGAATTGAGCTATAATCTCCCAACACCTCAGAAGCTAAAACTATGAAGAAGTGAAACTGTGTGTTTTCTGTGTTTTATTTTTCGTTACCACATTAATGTGGCTGCTTTTTTTCCAAAAGCCAGACAACTCTTGGGGAGTCACCACTGATGCAAGCAATGCAGCTCAGCCTTACAAGGGATGGGGAGAAGGGGAGAAAGAAAGAACAAAGTTTTATCACAGCCAGACGGGTTATAGTAAGTGTTTTACACATTGGCATTTTTTGTGCAATTAAATGATTTTAAAAATGCCCTAGGTACACCACGTACGAGTACAAGCTCGTAGTGCACAACGAGGTAGGATATACACCAAGCGAAGAGGTGATCGCGGCTACGCTAGCGGGGTTACCAGAGAAAGGCAGCGTCCTCGCGGCACGTGCCGTTAATCACACGGCCGTGGAAGTGGAATGGTCAAAACCAAGTAAGTGTGTTCAGTGTTTATTCCCATAACGAGACCTTAAGCTGCCATCACTTATGCTGCTCTGCCTTGCTCTCATAGGAAACACGGTCCTTGTCTTGATTTATAATACAGCTAAGTGTCCTTGAAAGGAGAGGAAAGAAGGGGGGGATGCATGTTTTGCCATTTTTTAGTCACGTTTGTATTTGTTATAGGCTGTTTCTGTGAAATAAGACTGGTGGAAGTGAAGAAACAGTTAATGCAAACTCATGTGAAATCTCTGAAAGAGTAGCACAGAGAATCTGTTTGTCTTTTTGGTATATTTAATCTCTTTGTATGAAAATTTATGTATACGTTCCTTCAGGAGGAGGAGATCTTTTTTGTCTTTTTGGTCTGCTCCTTAAAACGAATTTAGGCACTTTCTCTGGCTGATCTGCCAATACAGCAGTGGGGATTTCTTCACGACTTACATGCAAATGATTTTATAAGGCCTGGATGGTGAATTGCAACAAATGTAGCCTCTTTATCTTATAATTGCATGCCTGAAGTAAGCACGCTTATAAAAACTGACAAATGTAATAGATCTGAAGCAGCTCACTGAAGTTTCATTACCTTAGTAATCTGAACCTGTGACCTTCTAGATATAGGTAATGCAATCTGGTTTCATTTTCATTCATACCTTAGAAATTTCCTTCATATCTGTTTGCGAATACAAAGGTTAAACATCAGGACAAGGCCATTCATTATTTGAAAACCTCATTTCCTTATCATATTTCATTACTTTGTGTTAAAATAAGCAAATTAACTATTTTGTATATCCAAGGTTCATTTCTTCCCATATTATTAGGTTTTTTAAAAAAATCTTGTTTGCTTTGGGAACTTTGAAGGCCTTAACATAATTTGCTTTCCTTTTCTGGAAAGTCTGCTCAAAGTTTCTTACTTTCAAGGATTTAGAATTGTCTGTATTTTGTGTCTGTTTACTCATCTAGCTCAGAACTATGCATGTTCTTCTACGTGTAGCCAGAAAATGCTACTGTTCTCTCTCCCTTGCTAGAGGGAAACTACTATGCCTTTTGGGAAGAAATATGATTTTTTTCCCTATTAATATAATGCTTTTAAGTTTATTACAGATTTACATGTAGACGTTATCACAATGGTCTGGAATAATAATGCATGGATTTTCATTTTCACTCTGGCCTTTTACTGCTCTCTGTGTAAAGTTGATTGTAATTATAATTTAAAACATAGACATTGGCCCACATTCATTCCTCTTGGCTAGAACTATATAATGGGAGTTCAGTATATTCTGTTTTGCTTTCTTTAAAAGGAGGAACAAAAAAAGTGAGAAGAAACAAACAAAAACCAAAAACTTTTGCTCTTAAGTGTGCTATGGCGTAATCTGATTTTGCCGTCATCCTTCAACCTGAGTGAAAGCTACCCTTTTGCAGTGCCAGATGCCAAGGTTGTGCATCATTCATTACTAGCAGAGGGTTCCTTGCCTTCATTTGTTCTTTACTTCCCACATTCCATTGTCATCAGTAGGGATGCTTAGAGAAAGAAAGCTTTAACCAGTATTAGATGGAATGATGGACTGTTAGTGGGTTTGACAAGTTTGGAAGAGCATTCTGTATCTCTGCTTAGAAGGCTGAAATTCAAAAGCACTCGATGGAAACTTTTGCTGGTTTTGTTTTTTAAATAAGGAGAATCAGCATAAAATTTACTTTTTTTCTTCAAAATAAATGCCGTTGATAAGAAATTTATTTTAGGCATCAGTTACAGAAGCCTACAGACTATTTCCATGTGATCTTCCAATGTTTTTCCTTTCTTTTCTTAGCACTACAAGATTTGCAAGGAGATGTTGCATATTATGTCCTCTTCTTGAATTCTACTACTGATAGGAGATCTCTGAAGATCCAGGCTGATGAAAACTATATACTCGTTGATGATTTGCAACCCAGCACAGAATATCAGATATCTTTTCAAGTTTTCAATGGAGTCCACAGCATCAGCAGTGAAGTTGTGCATGTGACTACCTCAGATGGAGGTTGGTTAGCAGTGAATGCTGCTTGGCTTAAAATCTGAGAATGAAAGTGATTGATTTTTGTTAGGGTTGAGATCAGTCATCCTTCCATTATAAAATTTCCGGTATAAAAGGAAAAAGGGCTAAAAGACTAAAGCGCTTAAGTGCTGGTTGTCATCATGCAGTAGATCAATAAAAGGTCCCACTGAGACAGAAGCAAAAGCTCTAATAGCAGATATTAACCCAGTTTGTTCTCATCTTCTCCTATATGCTGCTATCTGTGTACACTAAGCTTGGAAGTGAGTTCATATCAATAAATGGTGGAAACAATTTTAATTTAAAAACAATTAATGTCTTTTTTAAAAGATTTGCTCTATGAAGCGGTGTGCTTTTGACATGACAGTTAAACACAGAACCTTTCCTGAGTCACCAGAAACTCTAGGTGTAAGTTCAGGCTCTGAGAAGATTTCCTTATGAGTCATTTCTATGCCAGTTAGCAAGTGCTGGGGGGGGGCAAGGGGAGAATTGTGAATTTGAAATGTGTTTGGAATGGTCTTTCTAATCTTTTTGCTTTATAAAGTCTCATTATAAACATTATAATATCATTACCTCGGAAGCAAGTGTTCCAGGTCATTAGCAAAGCACTTTAAGTGAGGATTGCATTTCCTTTCTGGTGCCAAAGGTCAGCACCTTTTGTTTATAAAATAGAATCGATCGCAAGGGCAATTTTTCAACGGGTAAAGATGGGTTCTTACAATAAAAATAGGTCTTTGCATGGTTATTTCTGACATGCTTAGATAATTAGGTAATTTAAGGAAGGCCTTTTTTTTTAATAAGTGTTAGACTTCATCATTACCTATAGTAATCAACATTCAAAACCATTTACATAATGACAGTATTGTATATTGCTTCATATTGCTTGAGCTGCAAGGCTGATAAGTCACATTCCACTGGACGAAGTGTTTTGGTCTGAGGTTTTACTTTAAAAGCAAAATTCTCTGTTTTTCTCAGTTTTGGGAAGACTGGGATTTGGGAAGACATAAAAATAATGTTTTATTGGCAATGCAGATGGGTGAATAATTTATCATCATATCTCACTGGCCACATACCACTGGTGATTGACACGATGCTGGTGGTATAAAGCATTTTACCAGCAGCTCTCATGGTTTCTAACTGAGAGTATAATAAGCCAATTTACAGAAGACTACAGACTGTGATAACTTCATCAGAGGAAAGCAGATAAGCAGTGAACCCTTTGCTAAACCTAAATACTAATCTGCATTCGGTTAAACAAGTGCTTTTGCAGAGACAGCTGGAGTTTATTCAGTTTCTTCCTTTATTTCTAGAGCCCGAGGGCATGTTCCCTCCAGAGGTTGTCATCATCAACAGTACAGCTGTACGTGTCATCTGGACATCGCCTTCAAACCCGAATGGTGTTGTCACAGAGTATTCTGTCTATGTAAATAATAAGCAGTACAAGACTGGAATGAACGAACCTGGGTCTTTTCTTTTAACAGATTTGTCTCCATTCACTATATATGATATACAGGTTAGAGTATTTTTTCTGAGTTGTGTAGCATACGTTAATTTTACATAAAATATATGTACTTCTAAGATAAATACCACTTCATGAATTTCTCTGTATGAATATGGATATATATTTACATTCATATGTTTGTGTATATATGTATAAGACAAAAAAATATTTTCAGTATATTTTAGGTCTCTATATACTTTTCATAATATGAATTTCCATTATCTCTTTTTTTTCAGATCATCAAAACTCCATTTACTCTCCCCTAAATGCTTTGTGCTATAGTATTAGCAAAGCCCCAACATATATTACAAAGAGGCAAAGATTCTACTCCTACTCATTAAAAGAAAATTGCAATTGTTTTAGAAACATCAGGCATGCATAATATATCAGCACAGAGAAATAATGATATTGCATTTGTCATCCTTTTATCATTTTTTTAATCCTCATCCTTCTAAGAAGGAGGTGGAGCTGAGCCCTGAAATCATGGTAGTACTTTTTATGCTGTTAATAATTAAAATAGTTTTCTTTGTTTTACACTTTCTCTGTCTTTACCTCTCTATTCAAGTATCTACTGAAAGACAAAATATTGTGTGCTGAGTAATAAATAAATATATCTCGCTATCTTAAAATGTAGTAATGCATAATCAAGGAATGTAATTTGATACTCAATTGTAACTATCCCTATTTCATTCACATTTGTGCTATATGTGAGAGGGACTTAGTAGTAGCTGTGTATACTCTGTTCTGAAAATTTGCATCCAGTTACTCCTTGCCATAAATAAATATCACAGACTGGCACACCGTAATAAATTTCTATGTTCCAACCCCTCTGAAACAGCAAACCTCCATCCATGAATACACATATGACTTTCAGCAAGCTGCTTGGAAACACATTTGTCTTTTCTCAATAACAATGCAAATTCAGAGTATTGCCGCACTTATGGACCCTCAATATTAATTTACCATGGCCACCTTCTGTTGCATTTTTTTCTTTTATTCCACTCTCCCAGTCTGTATAGTGGACCACTTGTTTGCATCAATTTAATAGATAAAAACAAAATAAGCCTTTTTTGTTGTTGTTCTTTTTTTCTGGAAAATATCATCTTGGATGCATATTAAATGTAATAACAAAGTATATGTATTTATATATGTACATATACACACATACATATATATATATATATTTACCTTTAACTATATTTTCCAGAACAGATATAAAGAAAGGAATAGAATGTATTTAGGAGAAATATCCTTATTTATACATCAGAATACATGGTAGGTGTAGGAATCTGAAATGACTTGCTGGTCAAGTTTAGTAGCTTTATTGTCTCTGCATTTTTTTGTGTTACGTAGTGGATTCTGCTTGTATATACATAAACAATAATTGCAATTCTGCTGATGCTAATTTAATACAAAACAGCAATTACTACCAGAGGGCTGCATGTACATCTATTTTTTGAAAAAGATGCAGGAAGGTGAGAAACAGAACAGTGTCTGTGGGAGCTATTAAGTAGAAAGGAAGAAAATCTTGTATGGGGAGAAGAGCCTAAATAGGTGACACAGTTGGATAATTTCTGCAGCTGAATATTTGAAACTCATGTTCTTCCTCATCAGATTGAGGCCTGCACTGTGTATGCCTGTGTGAGGAGCAATGGGACCCGGATTACAACGGTGGAAGATGAGCCGAAGCAGCTGCCAGCACCCATTCTTCATGTGATTGACTCCAGGTAGAGTAGGCTCTAGTTGGCTTTCTTATATCACAGCCATTGGTGGCTGGAGTGGGAGACCCAATGTAACGTTACCTTCTGTCGGCTGAGTAAGATGCAGTGAGGGAGTTGGCGTGCCATTCTGAAGTGCTTGTTCGTGATGATTATTTTTGGTGTTGGGAATTTCTGGCCAAATGAACAACTGAGGAAATCTCACCCATGCTGGATTGCACATACCTATTTATTGGTCACTGTGTTGTGATGCTAAAGAAGGCAAAAGTGGAACTAGTTAAAAGCAGGAGCTCTAGAGAAGTGAAAATTATCAGACTTTGCTGTCAGTTAAGAAGAAGAAGATTAATGCTCAAGGAGCAATGCAATGCTGATAATGGAAATTTCAAGTAATTGTGGCAGAAAAAAGAAGTCACCCATCACAACAGTAAGAATTAATAAGCTATCTTAAAAGGCATGCATATCTGTGTCTCCTTGAAGAACTGTTTGCATTCTGCCTCTCCACTTCCTCCACAGTCATGAGCCAAGTTCTAAAAAGAGTATCAGGCTTGCGGCCTTCAGAAGTTCAGAAGCAGCTGAATTGTAACCTATACAGAGCTTTTTAAGGAGTCAGTATTGTCCAAAAGACAGACTAAAACTGCACTTGCCAGCACATTTATCAAAATTACACCAAGAGTAAAACATTTAGCCTAGTGTATGTTATTGTGGATGTGATTTTATTATGCTTCTGATGGAGCAGGCTTATTAGCAGTGTTTCTTTTGTAGAACCGAGAAGAAATTATTTTTTAAAATAACAGAAATCTAATATGAAAACCTTCAGAAAAGGCCAATAGAATGGATTTGCTCCTCCAGTCTCTTAAAGACTTTTGTTTGCTGTTTATCATTTCTATATTTTATTTGAATTCAGCATTTATCTTTGTATGAGGGTGAAATTAAGCTTGCTATTTTTCTGTCACACGCACAGACATAGTCAAAGCTTGTTTGATGATAAGAACTCAGTTCAGGATCTCATCTTTTGCCCTTGGCTTTAACTTATGTATGCCTTTGTCTGTATTGTCTCTGCTGCAGACACTTAGGCATGTTTCTGCTATTATATATAGACTAAATATGTCATAACACATGAATGCAAAAGGATCAAAAAAGCCTTCCTATTTTCTAATCTGCTCAGCCAGAAACGCACTCTGTTTCTACACTGCCTTTTCCTACATGTCATATTATCATCAGCTGTTCTTATATCCCAAAAGAATACTAACCACTGATCGATTGCCCGGACATGTCTGGCCGTGGCCTACACGTGCCCCGGGTAGTTCATTTATTTGCCACGGTGGATTTGCTAGAGTGGAATTTAATCAATAGCTAATTCATTAATTCTGGTCCTCGAGTATGTGGGGATTGTGCAGTATAAAGATGACTGGCTGGCTTCAGCTTTGATTGAAATATGACAAACACTACAGCTGACAGCCTCAGCAGGTGCTGGGCTGAATATGAATTTTGCTTATTTATCCTCCATAAAGGCAGAAGCTTGGGAAAAAAAAAAAACATTTTGTATAGACAAGAGAGCATTTTAATACATATCTGCCATCAGACTGAGGGGAAAAAAAAGGACATTTCTACATTATAGACTCATGGGATAGATGAGATATAATACAGATGATGCAGTTTATTGTGTTTAATTGGAATCATGGCATTTTTTCCACTTCTGAATCAGTTTGGGGGCTATATTATTGATGAGAATGCTGTAGGATAATGTCTTTGTAGCATTCGCAAATAATTGTTTTAAAATTTGCCTCAAGGTGCTACATGACATAAATTATAATTTCACCAACCAACTTCTTAGAAGTCTTTCTGATAGCAGCTCCATCCAGACCATTCTAATGAAGGTTATACCACCAGAGCCATTATAAATACCTTACTTTTCCACCCCTTAGAGTTAATAACTCAGCTTCAGGCTGAAACTTGGCACAAAAGGTCGCAGTCCTGGAATGATTATTTTATAATGCCAAACTTCAAATAGAAAATAGCATGGGACCCAATCCTGAAGTCCTAAGTCAGATTTGGTTTGGTTATATGGCTTGTTTAGGTTTTGTTTATGATATGGGGAGGAAAGTGAAGACATAACTGTAACAGAAACAGTCATAAAATTGTGATGGACTCTGCTTTTCTGTGAGCGAACACAGTTGCGGCTCTGTTAGAAGGTCCTAGGGAGTCATACCCTCTCAGCAGCCCTACTCAGGATGCTTCTGTGCCTTCTGGTATAGCTGTGCCACCTCAGGTTTACATCATAGAAGGCTATGCCCATCCCAAATATGTATTTATGAATTCAATAATAAAAATAAAGTGATTTTTAAAAAGGAAAAAAATACATGTTGAAATTTGTAGAAAAGGCAAATCATTCAAATCATAGTATCAGTTATTAGACAAATTAATATTAATTGTTTTTCAGAGAAATATGGCTTGAAAAACTGCAAAAACTGGCACATTAAAAATGTACCCTTGAGAGTCTTAATGAGACTTCTAGAAAGCAATTCATTAAAAATTATGGCTAGAATTGTTTTCTTTGCTCCTATGGTCCATACTGTGCAAAGACTAGGAGGGTGTTGCAATGGTAGTCTTAAAGGCTGATGTATTAGCTGTCTCCCTTTTTCTTTTTCCCCCAAAATTTTACAATATACTTTCCTTCTTTTCTATTTTTAAGTCATATACTATAGCATTATTTAAATATAGATACAGGGGTGTGTGCTTGTTAGCACACACATGGTAGAACATGTAGCGAGAAGAAAATAGCTATATACAGAATATGTAATGAAGTCGATGGTTTAGATGACCTTGGAATAATATTGGTGACTCTACAAGTCGCATGTGCAGTTGTTCCTTTATAGGTGAAATTAATTCCCATTCTCCAAATGCTTATTGCTGTGTATATTGGTCAGTTTATACCTCAAGGAAGTGAGATAATCTGGTTATTTTTATTCTATTAAGATGTCAAAGTTTATCTCAGCAGCTGCTGTTTCACTGTAACATTTTCACTTTAAATTAATGCTAATTTATGATGTCACTGGCACTGGTCACTGGTTGTGAACTGGAACATGGAGATTAAAAAGAGGTATTTGGAGTAGAGTTGTACAACAAAAAAAATGTTGTAAATCCTCCTGTTGATTTACATGTATCAAAAGTCATACATTGGCATCTTTTACCCTCTCTCTGAATAAGGAAGTCATGCCTGAGAAGCAGGAGCCATATGAAAACTCTGTAATCCACAGAGATTGTGCAAGAGAGAAATCAAGTTTTAATTTGAATATCCATGTAAACTTGTGCATCTGAAAATATACATGCAAGAGGAGTATATTTCATTAAAAAAGGAAATTTTTAATGCTAAGTGCGATTTTGGGGCCCAGAACTTATATTTCAGTGATGACAGGCATACTACAATTTAGCATATATATATATTTTTTTTTTTCCTTAAGATGCTTCCTTTCTAAAATTGAGGGTGATATATTAGCAAAACTGAAATCAAAACCAGTATTTATGGGCAGTCTCTGGGGGACTAATGCAGTCATACCTTTTTGTTCTTAATCAGAAGTCTTAAGTCAGAATTGCGTTTTTCACTTCCAATTTTGTGTCCGTAAAAATATTTATGCACAGAAGAGAATTACTACTTATTGATGCAGTAAAAATAAACTTTTAAAAGGTAACAATTTTATATTAATGTGAAGAAAAGATCCATTTAAATATTTTTCAAAAGAATCAAAAATATTTTCCTGAGGAGATCAGCTTGCGTGCCTGACGGAGGTCACTTTGCACTTGTATAGTTCAAGTTGAATGTTGCTTTCTATTAATTTCTTATCGAAGAAGAAACTTCAGACCAACATGTATTTTTCATTTGGAGTTTTTTAGAAGCAGGGAAAAAGCCAGATGAATGCAAAGCTGGTCACAATTTTGACCAAGTTCAAGGAGAAAATAATGCCTTGGCTAGAGCTGACAGGCAGGGGATGGTCCTTTGCATGCCCTCCCTGTCCAGGCTGGTATCTGAGGATAGAGTGGCCCACTTCAGCCTTGGCAGCAGTGCGTGTACATCTTTGCTCCAGCACCAAGAAAATCTCATGAATCCCTTATCCTACCTCTGATTGAAATGCTAGCTCGCTAAAATGCTTTCCTATGATATTTGCTTATTAAATAAACTATTAAAATTGCCTTCCAGAAAGGATTTTGAACACTTCAAAATATTTCATGTTATAATGGCCAGTATAAAATGGAACCATTGTAGGCGAATACTTTAATGCAAGTATCAACAACTACCAGTGTTACTTGAAATAACTTAACAGACATTAATGTTGTGCTTTTTGTAGGTCTCTCCAAATCAGCTGGGCATCACCAGGACAGCCAAATGGCATTATCCTGGGATATAATCTCCTGCGTAAAGCATGGCAGAGGTGTACCCCGGGAAGGAGTCCAAGGAGCAGTAAAAGTGATAGAGCGTGCATCTCTCTGCATTGTAAAAAGCATGAAAATGTCTGTGGAGAAGACTGCTATCATCCAGAGGTGAAGGTATGTGTATATTCTTAAGATAGAAATTTAATAAAAAACCATACTTTCAGGAACAGGGATGCAAGCCAAGCCTCTTTAGTCATGAGAGGAATAGAAGTGATGGAGGGTTCTGCATCTTTGATGTTTTAAGATTAAGGCTCTGATGCATTTCTGGAAGCATTTTAAAATCAGATTGGTTGTTTGAGCTGAATATATGGATAGCTGTGTGAAAATCTCTGGCAATGGGCATAGAAGTCTGCTGATGACAAGTGATCTGCTTAAGTCTGTGGTTGCTGCCTATTTTTCCTTTCAGAAGAAATGCCCTAATGAGCTGGTTGGCATTTCTGAATGTGTTTTACATGAACAATTCAATTTGGAGAAATAATGCAGTTTCGGAGAAAATCCACAGATCATTTTCATTTCCTACATTCATGGTTCAGTCTAAAAATCATGATGGTAGTTCATATGGCATGAACTGGCATGAAGTGATTGCACTGAACCACAAAAAGGCCATAGGAAAGTTTCTAGGTGTATACAGAATTTCAAAAACACCAAAAAACCTCTTAAGCTTTTCCCTCATCATTCCTGAAAACCTTCATGGCAAATAGTGGTTATTAGAATGATTAGCTTTTTTCATTTTTTCCTTGATTGAGTGACTAGATTCTGCTGTACAGAAAATCTATTTAGATTCAGCTACAAGTGGGTGGTTGTTACATGACAATGATGAGCAGCTCTGAATGGGATCCGTTGTGATTTGTCAGATGTGGTTTTAAATTACGGCCATTTTCAGGTTAATCTTCATATTAGTTCCTGTTTAGGAGGAGGATCAATAGCATAGTAGGAGCCTGTAATGGTTTTTATTGACAAATGAGGTAGAAAACTCTTAGTTTGAAGGTAAGATTTAATGTAATGAAATAGTGTCCCTATTTGTCAAAAGCATCATCACATGCTCAGTGACTAAAGCAAACAATATATATTCAGAAGATTCCCTGTCAGACAAGACAGTAATTAAGGAAGTGAGTTATTTGAGGGGTTCAGATCAAAATATAAATTATTCCAGCTGACACAGCTATAGCCTTTTGGTTGCCTTGAAAGCAATGCTATACACATGTATTTCTGAAACCTTGCAGGTGAATTATGGTCAGATTTTGTTCCTAAAAAGTAAATATACTTATTTTGGGCTATGGCTTAGTAGGTGTTTTTTCTGACTTCTTAGTTTGTGGATGAGTTAAACTTGTATTAATTTTAGAGTTTTTTTTTTTTTTTTCCCCTCCATATTTACTTACCTTGTCTTTGTGCAAGTTTATGGTAACTTGGAGCTTGGAGAATATCCATTTATTTTTACTGCCTCCTAACTTCTTAAAATTAATTTTGCCTTTTTTTTTAAAGTGCTTTTCTCTATAATCTATGAACACTTCACAAACTTTAATTTCAGCCTTTTTTACTACTACTATGGGGTATTATTATACCCCATTAGAAGTTATAGGTACAGAGCGATTTATCTCTTTGTTCTTTACACCTGGTAGTCAGAGACCATGATTAGGAGTGGGTCCTATTTGGTTAGGTAATGAAAATATAGTAAATGCCTGGAAACCCACAGAAGACTGATTGAAGCATACATACATAAAATGACAGAAAAGTTATTTTTATAGGTGACTCATTCAAAATTCCCTTGCTGATACTTCATCTGGTTTACCATATGGGCCTACTGAACATATTTGGGAAAATAGATGGCATCTCTCTCAATAGATGGTATTTTAACAGTGCTTTTTATTTTGTTTTTTAATTGTGGGTGTTTACTGAGAGTTCTTAGCTAAGGAGAACCAAGTCCCTTATTTTTCTGCTGAACAGATGTAGCAGCATCTTTCTGATTGAACTAGTATGGCTCAATTCCGACCCGTAGAGGTAGCGTTCTCCAGCAGGGCCGACAATCCTGCTGCAAGCCTACGTTATTTTGGCTTTCCCTCCAGGGACTGCCAAGAAGTCACTGCTAGCTGTAACTGTTACAAGGCGTTCTGTGATTGGAACTCGTCCTTTGGAAGTGGCTGGTTTGAAGTTGTCAAGTTGCACATTCATACCCCAACTGCTGCATCTCCTCTACTAAATTAAGGGTTCTGTCCCACTCCTAGAGCTAACCTTTTGTTAGGACAGAACAGATATAATGAGTAAACTTAGCAGAATACTTCTGTGTCTTTCTGTTTCATATATAGCACTATGAGGCAAAATAATTATAAAAATGCTTGTTATTCATTTAACCTGTTTTACAGCTTCTTTACATATGTAAATATCATTCTACATAGCTATTCTTTTCATGCAGATCAGCTTTGATGACAGACTAGTCAGAGAAGGCATGTAAAGCATATGTATGTAGTTTGGAAAGGCAAAAAGTTTGTGGTTTCCTCTAAAAGGAGACTGATGCTATCCTTGGTTTATTTATTGTACCTTGTATCCCAGACACAGTGGATCTAATTTCCCTCTTACAATTTCCTTGAATTTCAAAGTGTAAAGAGAGGAGAACTAGGCCATTTATACAAAAGCTAATTTGAGGGTCTGTTTGGGTTTTCCTTATGAGTTTATAGGTGACACTTGGCAGCATCAGGGCACTGGCACAAGGGAAGGATTTGTTATCATTCGTTACCTACATGATAGCTCACCAAAATACATCTCCTTCTATCCATACAGACGTCAGTGTTTTAGTAGCAGGAATACAAGGTGGTGTTTTCATGGTGCAGCAGAGTGGGATGCAGAGACTCTTGAGCTAACACTGGCTGAATTAGCTCCAGCTAACTCAGTAACACCTCTTTGTTAAAAGGGCAGCGCTAATTAGCCGGGGTGCTGAGTTGCCCTAGTCTGTGTGTGCTGCATTTGAGATCCCAGTTAGTATCTCTGCACAGCGCTGTGCTGTGTAAACAAACCAACTTGTTCAGAGCTATCTTGGGAATCTCTAAAAGAGCAAATGACCTTTTCAGTACAAGGGAGATGTGCACATGCACATTCATGGACTCATCTTGGCCTAATATTAAGTCTAATGAAGACCAGAAAAGATTCCCATTGTTTTAAGCAGGCTTTGGATCCAAGCCTTATTTCTTGATTCTGGCTGTTTTCTGGTATTCTGGTTCAATGTTATGAATCTTTGTTGTTATAACTCAATTTTAATGAAACACTGTAGCCGGTGTCCTTAGTGCTTGCTATTCTAGTGCTTGCTATTAGGCTTGGGTGAATTTATAATTCCTGGATGCAGAAGAAAATTAGGATGTTTTTTGCCTATAATGTTGCATAATAGGTGAGATTGCAGTCCCATGGTGAACTTTGTTGGCTGTCAGGAGGGTCCCTACGTCCTATGACTTCTTTTCAGTATCAGGTGTGTGTTGAATGGGTTTTCCCAAGTTGTCAAAACTCAGTCTACTACTTAACCATTTTTCTTTTCTTTTCAAGTGTGATCCGTAACTGTATTCATATTTTAAATTTCAAACCAAACATCAGCTTACAGAATGCATTGCGAGATCTCATAGAGATGAACTTCAGTTGACAATAGAGTGTACCCAAGGTTCGTGCATCAGGAAGGATAAGCTCAGTACCAATGTTGAAAGCATTCCTTCATTATCCGTGTAGCTACTACACCTGCCTTCTGCTGTCACTGGGATCCTGAGATGAGCTCTGAAAATAATGAGACTGATACAGTAAAAATAATTAAACAGATCTAATTTAAATAGCAGCATTAAGGCTAAAACCTTCAGTATACAATGGCTCATGAATATGAACATAACAATAAGAAACAGTAGTTACAGTTCAGAGCCTCTGAAGGTCCTGATGGCAAGTACTAATAGTTTGAGTACTTTTTATTTTCAGTAGCAACAAGTTACATGAATTTGTGCATAATGAAGTAATGGAATATAAGTCTGACATTGCTGGGAAGTACAGGCTTAACCCTTTGCTCATCAGATTTAACATGTGCCATTTGTTAAAAGTACCAGCAGGACTGATTTCTTTAAGACCAGGAGGAGCAAAACTATGGCTTTAAATTTAGCTTTACAAACATGGTTTTCAGGAGTGAAACCTAACACATTAGAGGCTAATGAGGGATAGTCCATTACTATTTATGCGAGATTTACTATTAACACTAACAGTATTGTGCAAAGTTCAAGCCTTTGAAGTTCTTCCAGGCTCAGAGAAGCTCTTTAAAAAGACAATGCTTCAAGTATAGTATATGTTGCAACACACCTACAAAACATGAAATGAAACTTGTTTTATTAAGGTAATTTGCAGAGATTTAACAGAATCACAGGGATTTCTGCTTGTAGATTTTTGATCTAAAGTTGCACTATTTACTAAATGGGAACAGCATTTTGAGAAATGGAATGGGAGAAGAAGAAGATTTACCAAGAAAAAAAAAAGGGGCAGAATTTTATATAGTTTGGGGGATAATTTAAGTAAAAAAGAATGATTCTTGCCAATTTAAAATATTCCCTCTCACATGAGAACATGATGGGTCAATCATTACTCTGGTGGTTGCTCCGCAGGCAGAATTTTTTAATGAACTCTAGTAGCTAATAGGAATTCCTTTGAGTATTTTGTGCATCGCTATTTCACAAACTGGCTCTGGCAGCAAGCGTTTGACAAGAAGGATAAACATGGCTGCCTAGTACATCTGTTTATTTGAGTAAATCAGTCCTAGCTCAACTGGCATGTGTCCATAAGGCCAGATAATATCCTTCAGCAAAGTCTTCAGCAAGCAGACAGATTAGGGATGACACAATTTTAATTAAAAAAGGATTGCATAGATTAAGTTCAAAGTATTTTTTTCAACTGTTTTAAAAAACTGTGTGATCTTGTATATAGTTATTCTGGGCTAGTGCCGTGGCTAGCTGGCCTTTCTCATGTTAGCCTTTATAGCTGGCCTTTTTCAATGCCTGGCCTCCTGGGTCACCATCCTGCCCTGTGCTTGAATGGCAGCACAACTACAGCCTTATCTGTGAGGAACTCAGCCTACCAATGCTTTTAAGGGCTCCCATGGTAGGTAAGGATGTGTCTTGTGTGTCATTTACACAGATTATGAAGATCTGCTTAGCAAGCCTATGCCACTCACTGCTCGAGGGTGAGATTTCTGACATGCTTAGGTTGGTGTGGCTGTATCTGAACACTGCAAGGATTCTGCTTCCACATGCAGGGTAATAGTGGAACACCCAGCTGGGACTGTCACTTTTAGATCTGAGAGGATGAGATAATAATGACCTTTAACCACCATAACTTTCAATCTATCTGCTTTTCTTCTTTGTCTATGACATAATTTTAGCATTACTTGAATGCATTTTATTTTATGGGTTGATAATGCAGAATCCTTGGGCTGAATATCAATGCAGATAGTAACTAACTGTCTTTAGAGGACTGCCAAAAAAGTGTTATTTCACAATTTACAGCTGACTGCAGAGGATGTTATGGAGCTACATAATAATAGCACCAGCTATATCAGTTGGTAATGCCAGATGAGAGTCTGAATGTGCTTTAGAGCTGATGGGACCTCTTTTTGGAAGCTATTATTGGGGATCCTAGGAAATTCTGGTGATTTAAAATCATTTTTAACATGGAAAACTAACTGCTGAAACTATTGAAACCTAGGTTGGTGTTCAGCTGATTATTTTTTTGAGGGAATTAAAGAGGAAACAAGGAGATATTAGTGATAATACGTTCTTATAAATAATTTTCCACTCAAAATCATTTGCAATAAGTAGTAAAATGCCCTCCCAATATTTGTGTGAAATATGTAGAACAGGTGTTTCTGTGGAAGATTGACATGAGAAGAGGCTTTTCTTAAAACTGAAAACATCCCATGGAAAATAAAATGACTACTCAAGCATTTGAGTCTGAGTAATGCAGTATGTGCAGGGCATGTTTTTTTAAAATCTGTGTGGAGCAGGAAGACAGTGTTAAGGTGAAATCTGGATGGTGTCCAAAGAGAATGGTGAAAAGAAGGAAACAAGATGGGAATGGCAAATGAGATCCATGAAAAGAAGCAGAGAAATTGAGTTAGACAGATCACAGAGGGAAGCACAATCCCAAAGAGCACAGAAATTGGGACTAAGAATGTTTAAGGAATGTGTCTTTGGCCTCTTTCATGAGGGCAGACAGAACATTTACTGGCTCTGGTGTCTCGAGCAAAGCATGTAGTAAAAGAGCTGAGGACATTCTTTAGAAGAATCAAAAATTATTGCTAGATGTAATTTACTCTGAGTACACAAGCACAATACTAGAAGTGTAGAGAGATGAGGAAATGCAGGTACTTTGGACCAATTGTAAATTACGAAAAAATCAGCCTGGATTATATGCCAGTAATTAAAAAAAAAAAAAAAAAAAGGGAAGCAGAAAAGATGTGCAAAACGGACTTTTATTTGACATCTTAACTAATGATCTGGAAGAAAGAACCAGTGACTTAATTACATTCATAGATTGGATTATATTACTAGTGACAAGGTAGACAGCAAAATAATATAATGGAATCTACAGAAACTCTAGATTCTTGAACAAAAAATGACGAAATTCAACTATGTCAGTGGTCTAAAACAGATGCTGAATGAGCAAGTGTATTGGCAAGCAGAAAACTGTGTAACAATTCAAAGCATGTGAAGTTATAAAACCTCAAAATACAATGAGGACAAAAGAATACCTTCAGCCCCCCTTCAACCATGTTAATTTGGGGCTATATATATCAAATGGTAACTTCAGAAACTGAATCCTCCCAAGGGTGATTGAGTAAAGGCCTTTCAAAAGGGAACAAAACAGATAGTGATGTATTGATGTAGACATCAGAAGGAATTTGTTACTGAATGCAGTAACATAATAAACATTTTTTCTTATCTCTATATACTTATGTTAATACTGTAAATGTAATATATATTACATTTAGGATTTCTTACTGTCACCCTATTTAATTCTTTACTTTTCAGTCAGTACTTTTTTTTTTTATCAGTCAATATCCTAAGCCTTGGTAAATAAAAGATCCTTCTAGAGGGATACTTCCTCCCTCGTTCTGCTGCTAAGATGACCTGATTTAGAACATGATTAAAATAAATGCTGGAAGTGCTCTATGTCAAAAGAAAAGAGAGGAGCTCCTCTATTTAATACTTGTGCTGTACTACCAGTTGCATTTTCCACCTAAGTGTAGGAGGCATGAGGCTAGCTGATATATGGCACGCTGGCTGCGGGTTCTGAGGTTACACTTTGCAATGATTCTAGTGACTGTTCTGTCTGATTTGTTATGTATACAGTGTGTCACTCTATCTGCACAGGAGTAAGTATACAAATAATTATTTGATTGTTCAAGCATATAATTTTCTCGACTGCAATAGAAAGGAGTCTGCAGTTAAAAGGCCTTTTCAAAATTCATTTCCATGTAAATTTTTTTTGGAAAAAAAAATCCTTATATAAATGCTATTCTCTTGAGATCGCATTGTCTGAAGAACTGTGGTCATAAATAAGTGATCATGTGTTATAAGAAGACAATTCCACTTATTTTAATGTAAAAGAAGACCCAAGAGCTCATATTGGGTAATCCTATTTCTATTATTTGTAAGCGATTCATGTGACATGTCTCATCATAAATGGCTAAATAAATAAATAAAAGGAATAGGGTGAAAAGCAAAAGATATAGGGTGAGATACTGCAATATATTCAACATTGAGAGACTCAAACTGCCTGGAAGGCATATGAAGATGATTCATATTAACAGACTATTTTATTAAGGTGCAGGATGGTTGAAGACCACAAAATAGCAGCATTCTGTCAAGTGTACAGTAGTTTATTGAAGCCTAATAATGCTGGAGGGCGCAGGATTTTAGCCATGTTACATTTTATTTGTCTGCAGTCATATCAGTATCAGCACAATGATGTGTTGTACATGTTTTTGTGTACGTTGTTTTGTCAGTGAAAACATGTTTTGTTTAATAGCTATTGCCTTACAGATTTTCTAAACCACTTTTAGGTCTGTTGTAGCGGGATTCTGCACGATATCAAACCCGGCTTCCAGTGCTGCGAGGACAAGTACACTCCATTTATTCGTAATTCATCAGGAGTTTGCTGTGGTGGTCTGATACAGGCTGTGCAACCAAAACATCAGTGCTGTGGTGGTTATTACACTAAGGTATTAGCAGGTAAGAGCAGCTACTTTGATGTGCTGGAAAGAAACAAAACCACAACATTGGTGTATCTGTTAAATCACAGAGGATGACTACGTAGCAATAAATGTGCGATTCATCAGTACTTCTAAGATGTCTTCTAGACTTGAGCTCAGTGGGATAAGCAAAGAGAATTGAACTGACTTGGTCACCTAAACACAGAACACTCCATTTACACACACAAAAAACGTTTAATTGATAAAACCTGATGATTGGGTCATTTCCCAGAGAACTAATTTATGCCAAACTATACTTAATTGCAGTAACTGCTGCATAATGGGGAGGGCAGTTCTGCTTAATAGAAACACCATCAGGCAATTTAGTGGTGCAGTTTAGTTCTCTGCTTGACTTGACCCCATGTGATTTTCCCTAACCATTTCTTTTACGGAACGGTTGTTAGTATTTGGGTTGATATTAGAAACTAGTTTGCTTCTACTTGTTTGGTCAGGTTCTGCTGTTTGTTTCTACCCACAATAGAGATCAAACTTAAGTATCTCACATATATTATCGTCAGTGGAAATTTATCCTTTTCTTAAGACTGAGAGAGTACCCTCTTTTATTCTCAGGACAGTTTAGGAACCTGCCAAAACTGCACTTCTGTTGTCCAGAGTTGTTTTTCTTATTATTTGTTGGTGTGTTTTTTTGACAGGGAGAGAGGAAGAAAAGGGGGAGGAGATTCCTTTCAGGGGGCAGTGCACAGAGCATATATCTCTTTGTAGGCAATTGTCAGGTCAAGAGCTAAAATACTTCCATTACTCATGAGTTGGCACACGTTCCCTAGGCTCAGAAATACTTGAGTTTTTGCCAATGCATTCAACACATCCCAAGTTCTGATCTCTTGAAAAGTAATTCATATATCATAATATTAGAATGCCTTCCATGATGTCATCAGAAAAATGCTATCACATGGAAGAACCAGACAAGAGTATTTTGTTGGCCTCATTAATCTCAATATACTGAAATGGAAAGATTATTCTGTGACCTCTGTCCCCATCCAGTGGTATCTGTTAACTAGCTTAATGTTTACATCAAGAAAGAAAAGTACAGTGAAACAAAATATCTCATGTATGAAAGTAGTTCCTGTTCAGTTGGCAGTCTACAAGCATGAGACATTGAATATCTGAACACAATTTGAAGCATTTTTCTAAGTATACTTATTACATTCTCTTCTTTCTCTTCTCTAAAGGGTAGCAACATGAACAATATTGGTCACTTTTTTCTTTTTTTTTTCTTTTTTATTTTTATAAATATGCTAATAACCTCCAGCTAAATGTTAATGTGGGTCATTCTTTGATAAGGATAACAATTAACTGGCAAGACTGCTTGGTAGTTTTCAGAGAGAGAACATTTTCAAGCCAAGCTTGGAATGGATCCCATTTTGAGAGGTTAATGAGAAGGTTACTGATCCTTTGTGTCTTATGTCTAATAGTTCTTTAAAAAAACAGTTTTATTTCCAATAGACGTAAGCTACATTCTGTGTTTTAATACTTATCTGTGTAGTAACTAAATTAGATTCTGAGGAATGCAGGAAAATACGATGAAGAATCTAAACAGATTATATCTGTTCTAAAAATTCATTCTCATCTTTTTTGTTTATTATTGACTTTATTTGATAAAGTTATTTATACAGGAAATTCTCTAAGCATACATATTTCCCAGATGTTGTTTGGCCAGCTTGATAGCTGTAGACATACTGAAGCATAAGGCAAGAAGATTACAAATTAGGAAGGCAGGAATGTAGGTTTCTGAAATGCTGGTGTGGGAAGAAATGCAAACATGCATCCCAGAACTAAGATGGGAGGATAGATTCTTAAAGCAGAGCAGAATGAATATTGCTACTATGAGCTGGGCACCTCCTTGACAAACAATTTGGAGGGAGAGAAAATAGCATTCTCTCTTGTGTGTTACAATTGCATCATGTCTTTGTATTTGATAAAAGTCAGCTTTAGGGCTACTCATCTGAAATTTCCCAACTTTGAGAGGGGAAGGTCTGGACATATTATTTTCATCAAGAAATATCACTCTGAAAAATCAAAATGCATTTCAATATTCCACCAGTAATCCAAATATTTCCATCACCATCACTAAAAACAATGACTCCTTCCTTATTCTTCCAAGTTTTGCGTCACCGATGTTTTGAGTGAGGGAAAGCCTTCCAACAGAAAGATAATGCAATCACTTAACACTCAGAGCACTGGATCAGAGTAAGTGCAGACACTAGTGAATGAAAATTGTTGTCATTTGCCATCAGTTTTGTTTCCAGTGTAATCGGCGTCCACTCTGTCCATAGGACAATCCTACCCTATGGCCTTGTCCTGCAAAGACAGAGATGCTCTTGCTTAAGTAGCAGCCAGCAGCACTGAACTTGGTGGTGTTGTCTAATGTTTAGAGTTAATTCTGTCCTTAAATTCTTTTGGAGATGAAGGCCTGAATGACTCTGAAAGACCCTTTCACTAAGACAAATCAGTCCTTCCAAACAGTTTGGAATGATTTGTTAAGAGACAAGAAAAGTTTTACTGAAAATAAAAATATTGTTCTGCTAATCATAGCAAGAATGAACTCTCTTTACTGTATAGCTGCCTATACTTAAAAGTTTTCTACTGTATAATTACTATATTTGCAAGCATAATTTTTCTTGCTCTTCTCCATTTGCTTTTGTCATGTTTGCATTTTGATGTCTTACAGAGTCTTAGCCCTGAATTCATGAATGCGTGTTTCTTTAATTATTATTACAAATAAATATAAAACTGTATAACATTCTAAGGCAACAAGTGATTCCATGCCTTCAAGTGGAAAATTTTGTACATGACATTACTGGTGTGCAACCCCAGACTAATACTTGTTGCTATCAACTGAAAGCCTTTCATGCATTTCAAGAGCTGTATGTGCACAAAATCTTTATTTTTTTTCTTAAATTGACAGGAGAAGTATGTTGCCCTAACCAAGAGCAAAACAGAGTTTCAGTTGGAATTGGTGACTCTTGCTGCCAGGGAATGCCTTACTCCACATCAGGGAATCAAATCTGCTGTGGTGGATCACTCCATGATAGTTTTAATCAGCAGTGCTGTGGTGGTGAAGTGATAAGTACAGACATGGTTTGCTGTGGTGACGAAGAAAAGGGGACTGTGTACAGACCTCTCACAGGTAAACTCTTATGTTCTCCAGAAAAAAAAAAAGGGGAGGCGGAGGTTTATCTTTCTAGATCTCTTGTAATATTGGCCATTCAGCAGTGGCACACTCAGATTTAAGGTGATTATGCTGAGCGAGGGCTTTACTCAGCCATTCTGGTGAACTCAAAAATAGTGAGCTTATGATAACTTATCCTAACCCCTCCTCTTTGTCAAAAAGCTGGAGGTCAGGAGACACTCAGAAAATAGATGTGCACTGTCTTCTGTTGTTGCAGTCGAGAAACAGGACTTGTCCCCTCCTGAAGACTAGTATTGAGGTTAAAGTCATCTACTTTGTGCCCCAGTGCTTCCCAGTGCAGGGATTTTCCGTTGGCTCTTCAGATGTGTGATTAGTTACCTAAGAATTTAAAATGATGGTGTTATTTGAAAGAATGCATCCCTCACATACACATCCACACAGAGATAAAATACAGTATAACCCATTGCTACTTAAGAACAACAAAAATTGCTACCTAGTGCTAGTCAGGTGCTCATCCTGATGTATCCCATTCACACGTTAACCTCTTGCACTTCATCAGAAGTCTCTCTGATGCATGTTATGAACCTGATTTCCTTTTATCATTACAAACTCCATTCAGATATTTTCATGTGTCCTTTCTTTCTGCAGTTTTTAGAGAAATTATATACCATTAGCCTTAGGCTTTCTCAACCTGACAATTGCAATCAGGAAGGGAAGCCCAATTCTTAAACATGGAAATAATGAAGGTTTAGCACCCAGTTCTACCTCAGGTACTAAGATTCGTGGTGCGGTTCTTTTACCATCGTGTGTCAATTTACCATCTGGTTGTATAACTAATTTAGCTATCCAGGTTTGAAGGTTGAGCTCCTTTCTCTAAAAAACAGTTCTTTCTTCAGTTTATATTTTTGTATTTATGAGCTCCTTCTGCCAGTGTGATTTCAGAAGTACCTTAGTTTGCTGTCAGCTGTCAGAAAGGGCAGAACCAAATGGTCGTTGCGGTGTTTGCTGTGGTTTCTGTGCCACCTTCTCTTTGCAGCAGTGTTTTCTGCGAGGCCCCACGCAGGTTTTAGCTCCACAGCACCTACGCAGGTCTCGCAACACAGCTCTGAGCAAGGTCCTCTTCCCAGCCCTGCATTGTATGGCTGCCACAAGACGGGGCTGGCTCATAAAACATCTCTTTATGTACTTTATTACTTAAACTCTTTTATTTGCCTGCAGGAGCCCTTTAACAAAATCACATTGAATTGACTTTCTCACACCAAATCAAATCTCCCTGGTCCCAGTTCAGTTGTCTTTGTCAATATGTATTTTATAAATGGAGTGAATTAACAGATGCTGTTGGAACAGAACTGCTGGGGTAGCGTTTATGTTTTTACTGCTCTCTCTGGACAGATGAGTTGTGTAGGAGTGTAATACAGGTATCTTGGGATGAAAGTTATGTTCTTCATTTCAGTGTATATGTATTCTTAACAGTTTTTTTTTCTTAAATATATATATTTTTAAAAGCTTTATACCCCTCTTTTTAAAAGGTGTTTAACCTCTAGCAATCTGTCATTTACACCATTTTTCTTGAGAATGGGTCACAATGATAATCTTTTGTCTATTAAAAAAGAACACAGTAGCTTTTTCATCATTCACGGGTTTGCTGTGAGGACTTTATGCTGCGAGCCATCATAGAGCTGAACACAAATATATGTTTGAATGGCGAATTTGTGCCGCAGTTGAAAAGAGATCACATTACTTTGCATTAAGCGTGGAATAGACTGTGGTTTCTTATCATATCAAATACATTGTGCTCAGTAGGCTTTTGCTTAATTTCTTAGCGTAATTCAGTCTTGCAGGCTACATCATGAAAATGCGCAAGCCAGGCACAAAATGTATTTGCTCTCTGTCCCTATTATTGTAATGAATCTAATGGAAAAAATACTGTCACATAAAAACATAATTTACTTATCATTGACAAATGGGAAAGTAGAATTTTGCAAGAATGTGGTAATTAGAAACCTACTCCCGTTGCCTAAAAAGGGTAGAGGTAAAGGGCAGCATTCTGCAAAAGCTGAAATGCTTCTGATGCTCTGTTTTGTAGTTGGCAGCGGATGCCATTTTTAAAAATACGACGACAGTTTAAAGCTTTTTTTTTTTTTTTTGCAAGCTCGATTTTCTTGAAAAAAAATGAGAGAAAAACATAATGCATAAAAGTTCAGGTTTTGTACAAAGCCTTATTGTTG
This sequence comes from Tinamus guttatus, assembly GCF_059628265.1. Taxonomy (NCBI): domain Eukaryota; kingdom Metazoa; phylum Chordata; class Aves; order Tinamiformes; family Tinamidae; genus Tinamus; species Tinamus guttatus. The sequence goes on along the minus strand of NW_028288567.1, from coordinate 2,867,756 downwards.
CACATAGCCAGTTCTAAGAAATACGTTTTTGCAGTGTCTTTTTTTTGCACGTTTTTGCCAGAGTGCAGCATACGTTGGCTTAAGGGCTTGAACAGGAGAACTTTATTGTTTACCACAGAACCACTTTTGGGGAGTCTGTCCTGGAGTAAGAGCTATTATTTCCATCTCCTCTTGCTTTCTTCTTAATTTCTCTTTTCTTCCATTTTATTTTTCTCTCCATTTTCACCCCTTGATGGCCTTGTTTAGCTGGGGTGACCAGAGAGACATCTACTGGCAAAGGCTGGCAGTGGTGCCACTGTGCACATCCCTGCTCCCAGAGCCCCACTGCTGCAAAGAGATTACCCAAAATTGTCTTTTCCTGGCTTGGAAGTGTCATGCGACCTAAAAACTCTTCTGGATTTTCTCTCTCTAAAAAGGAAGGAAAGAAAAAGCAAAAAGGCCCTGTACTGCCCCTGTACTGATGTCCCACGATCATGAAGGAGGATGTTTTGTACTGCTGTGGTTCCCATTCTCTAATAGTTGCAATGCCCACATGTAAGCCAAGGATTTCTGGAGTAGTTTGCAATGTACACTGGCTCTGTATTGTGTTGATCCTCTATTCTGGCTGCAAAGGCTAAGCCTTTTAATACTCTTTTTTTTTTTTTCTTTTGAAAGCACTGCTTTTGTAGATCTACTAAATTAGTAATTCATCACTCAGCTATGTTTGTAAATTTTTTCATTTGCTGGGGATGAACATGAAATAACTGTTGACAGAAATCACTGTTAGCCAGAAGTGTCTTTTCCAGCCCATGGATTTTCTTTTTGCCACGATGCATTATATGCATACGAAACATAAATATATAAAGCACGACACGCGCACTCCGCCTGATTTGCAAACAAAATCTTATTCTTGTTGATATTTTGCTGAATTCAACAAGGGTTTTTAGGAATATCTGGGTCCCTAAGTGATTGAACAAAGTGGTTTCTAGAAGGCAAATCAACCTAGCAGTGTTATGGGGCCCTGTTTTGGTTGTTTCTGGGTGCGTGTTTAAAGCCATACGTTGGAGGTGTCAAGGTGCGTGTGACAAATGGGGCCGAGGTCGGAGGCCGCGCGGCCGCTCGAGGAGCCCGTCCCGCGCCGCCCTGGCCTGCGGCGCGCTCGTGCCGAAGCGATGCACGCCGGGAAGCGCTACCGAACCCCGCTCCGCAACATCTGCTCGCCCTAAGTGAGTTAGTGCACGTCAGACATCTTTATGTCAGAATATCGCCGTGATGGATGCAGTCTTCAGAAAATGCTGCATAAAAATCTGGTGTGCCGTTCTGGCCATTAAGTGAAATTACTATTTAAATTAATGGCGCTGTCACAGTTTATCTGTGCAAAGAATGAACGCTGATTAGGGTATTAAGTAATTAGCAATTTATCACGCTGGAACAAGGTTGATAATAATTAAAGAAGTAATGGTTTACCAAAGAAACTAGAAAGGGAGTCACTTCTTGTTATGTGAGTGAAATCTTGGCTGAAAAATTTAATTCAGTTAAACAAAGATGAGCTTCACAGTGAAAGAATACAGCCTTGTTTGTGTCAATAGAAAAACAGGTCATTATCAAAATTTTAGTTTGCCTGTCAGAAGTCCCTCAGGGCTATCTGAGTACTGGTACTGAATTGAGTCATTTTCTGCATTAATTTTCTCCTTATAATATGGTAGGATCCTAGGACAGTTTGGAGGGGGGTGATGAGCAGGAGGAAATATTTGCCTCTTGGAGAGCCGGTCAACCCAGTTTGATTTCTGTGTAAGGAATCAGTCCTGAACATGATAATGTACGCCAATAACTTTACTCTTTTGAGTCATTCTGGGGATTTGAATGAAATGCTTTGAATACTTTAGCACGATCATATTCTCAAAGAATAATTTTCATTATGCATGACTTTCCAAGAGAGATTTGCTATAATAAATGGCCATGAGTATAAAATGGCCTCTTTTGTGTGTATTTTAAGTATCTGCCTACCACAGAAATTCTGTTAAACACAAATTATTTTGTAGATGAAGCAGTATAGGACAACCCTGGGTTTTGTATGATATGTTTGTGGCTGAATTAGTAATAATACCTATTTCATCTCCAGTTTTAGAGGTGGTTGTAGCATTTGATTCAGAGTGAAAATTTGTCCTTTTATATAGTTTGGGTGTCCAAACTGGTAATTTACAATTACAGAATCATGCATGTAAATTCTGGCTATGGTGGGCTTTTCATTTTAAAATAAAACAGAGGAAGTCTGTGAAATGAATTTTGACAGGTTATAAGACCCACCATAGAAATTAAAATTATGTTTTGATATTAACTCCTTTCTGTTAGAGGATTAAAACTTCAGTGTTGGTATTTGGAAAATCAGCTATTAAATTCTACAATGTAATATTTACGCCCACTTTAAGACATTAAAAATAATGTGAAACTTCAATATGAGATTCACTGGTTGAAAGACTGCCCCTATAAGGGGAAATGAATGAGACCTACAAATATATAGAGAAGCTTTCTGAATTTCTGCATTCTGCAGTACATCTGTCTTTGACTTGCTGTACACAGTACCCAGGTATGATATTTCATAGCAGGGGTCCTTCCGCAGGTCCAGGAATGGTGTAAGTTGACTCTAGGGGACCTCTATTTATTCCTATAATTATTTTTTTTCAGGCAGGTCTAGAAATTAGGATTCTCACTTGAGTCACTTTATATTCAGAATTTAATCTCGCTTTAGCTAATTCTGCATAATTCCAGCTGCTATCCCAGGTTGATGGTTTTCTGCCAAACCTGATTGCACTCAGAGTTTTCTCCTTTCTACCTTTGTATTTATTTTTTACATGTCATATTCAGATATAATGTTTTGTTGTTTCAGGGATGTTCTGTTGTGGGCAGGAGTATGTGAATATGTCAGATACCATATGCTGCTCGGGTTCCAGTGGTGAGTCCCTAGCACATGTTAGAAAGAATGACCAAGTGCCAGTAAAATGCTGTGAGACTGAACTTATTCCAAAGAGTGAAGAATGCTGTAATGGAGTTGGATATAATCCTTTGAAATATGTTTGCTCTGACAAGATTTCAGCTGGAATGATGATGAAGGTAATTGATAGAAAATCCCTCGGTAGCTCTGATTTGACGATGGAAAGAGAAATACACTGTTCGTAACTATTTTTCTACAATAGGAATATAAAAACTCTTGTGTGCATTATTCATTTTCACATTACATCCATATTAATACCGAATGAGTTCACCATGATTGATGTTATTGCAATGAATTCTAAAGGAATTAATAATGATTAGCTGCCTCTGTGAAGTGTTGCCCAGCACTTCAGATTAGTGCAGTGGCTAAAAGCTGGCATGCTGACAAGACTGGCATGTATGGGCAGTTTCAGCTCTGTGACCACTGTTCCACACTTGAGTGGAAAAGAATGTTGAAGTGGCCAGCTTTCAAGTGTAAACATACCATTACTTTACAGTTTGGGCAGTCTGTATGATTCCTACAAATATTTATATATAAATAACAATTAAGCAGTTCCATAGAAAACTGGTGGTACATTTTGGCATAAATTTCAATGAAATTTCAATAAATTTCAATTTTATAAATTATTTCAATAATTTCAATGGCATAGATTTCTGTATAACTCTTAGCAATAGTGAGGACATTGCATTTTTGGTACCTTTCAGATATAATAAATTGAACAATTCTTATTCTTTTTTTTTTTCCATAAAAATAAACAAAGGACCCTAAAGGCTAATTCCAACATTTTAAAGAGTGACCAGGGATTATAGATGTGAACATGCAGCGACTTGGACAGACTTTTAGAGCTGCAAAGTCTTGCAACTCCAGTTGATATCAGTGAAAGTCTTCTAGAAGTGAAGTAGCATCTTGGTGTTACATCTGAGTTTTAAAAACGCTGTCAACTATTATTTCATTTTTTTCTTTAAGAAAATCAACCTCCAAAGCATGACAAATCTATATATATATGTATATTTATATTTATATTTATATTTATATTTATATTTATTCATATACTTGCATTTTGAGAGAGACAAAGTGGGTATGGGAGGAAGAGAGAGGACTTCTGTGAATTCTACAATATCACAATCAGTTAGATATTGTGGAATTTATCACCGAGGGAGAAAGAAAAATGGACCAAATCCAGCACCATAGAGGTGCCTCTGTATTGTTTTCATTTGTCTCCCAAGATAATACACAAATATTTCTTCCACCTTCTCCTTTTCATGTCAAGGTTTTTCTGTCACTTCATTTTCAGACTGAATGAATAATTTTCTCCCAGAGCGAATCCAAGCGTTGTGATGAGTCAGCTGTGGTTCCTCGGTGCGTTTTGTTAGTTTATGCAAGGCAAAATGGCTGACTATAGGTTAATGAATTCTGGAATATAGCGTGCTCGAGCCATGCCTTGGATGGAAAGCGTGAGCAAAGGGAGCACTTCGTATCGCAGTAGAGGAGAGATAGCAGTGTTGCCTTTCTGATAGTATGTATAGATTACTCATATTAAAAGGAGACATATCCTGGAACTACACTGTATGATATCTGCGAAAACAACCCATCTGTATCATACACCTTATACTGATATCTGTCGCAATGTAGTTTCTGCAAAAGTGCCAAGTTTGGAAAATAAAATTACCTAACACCTCATAGTCATCCAACACACTAATTTCACAAGGTGAATTAAGGAAGCATTAGCTGTGAACTACTTGTTTTCCCTTGTAAAGTTTGTAGCCCGGTGTGCAGAAATACTTACAGCAAATATTGCAGTACATTTCTTCCTGCAACAGCCCATGTTTTATGAGAGTTATTGTGCTCTAGCTTATGGTCTGGTAGAAATATTATTTCATGAATTTTAATGGAAATTTGTAGGTGTTCGGGGTATATTTCTATTTCTGTGAATTGTTCTTTATGGGTTAAATCTTGTATCTGCCTCAACATTGATGCAGAGCCTCTTACTGCAGCAGAACTGCTGTTTAGGAGTGCTCTGTTTGAGGCATGTTTAATATAGCTCATGAATAGGGTCTTCACTTTTCAAAAGATGCCAAGGAATTGCACAGAGCTCGTTCTCGTGCAGCTGAAAGGCTGGGTGGCAGGATGGGACTTGCTGCTGATTTGCTGATGAATATTGACCTTTGCAGAGGTGTCCTTCTGGGATAAAACCTGTTCTTCTCATTTGATTGTAGACTCTTCTTTCTTCAAACCTAGCTGCTTGGGGGTCCAGTGCTTAAAATTTGTCATGTTTTTGTTTAAGGACCCTACAAAGAAAATTCTGTTTATTTTAGAAAGGATTATAGAAGCTTTAATGATCCGAGACAGTGGACAGGCCCAAGACTGAGTCTTTCATATGCTAAAAATGCCAAGATACTCAGCATGGTTTCATCATTTATATGTTGTTTAGAAACAGAGAAATAGAAGTTTTTGTAAAGAAAGGAAGACGGGGAAAATACATTGAAATTGTATGCATATTCTTTAGGTAAAAGAAGAATGTCAGGCTAATGTCCTCTGCCCTTTATCCATGGAAGAAACAGCATATTGTGGGAAGTGTGACTTTGACCCTAGGGAGAATATCTGTGCATGGATAAAAGGCTCATGGAATGCTACGGAAAAGGAGACAAAGGAAGGTGTGTGTCCAGCTGAAGAGGAGATCATCTACTCAGGAAACCCAGACCAATATTCATTTACAGGTAAGGAAAAGGGCATGTCAGATTGGTGATTTGCTGGTATATTTAATTGACTCTGGAGAAAAAGATGTCCTGAATGCCATAAGGTCTTCTAATCCAATGTGAAACTGTTGCAGTGAAGTAGCATTCTTTTAGAATAATCTGTGAAATGAAATGGATAGCAAGAAGTTCAACGACAGCCTAAAGTAACCTGGCTTCACAAACATTGATAGAAGTGTTTTGATAAAAAAAAAAAGGAAAAAAAAAAAAAGAAGAGAGAATATCCGTATGTAACTTTCCTTTTCTAGACCTGAACCTTGAACCTTTTATCACATATGAGTACAGAGTGGCTGCTTGGAATAGCTATGGAAGAGGCTTCAGTGACATTAGCAGAGCTACCACTAAGCAAGACGTGCCACAGGGTGTAAGTCCACCGAAATGGGCCAAAGTGGATAACAGGGAAGACATAATACTTCTAAACTGGGAAGAACCACTTCAACCAAACGGTATTGTTATATGTTACAAAAAAAAAAAAAAAAAAAAAAAAAAAAAAAGTACCCAGAAGCCTTCCTTTGAAAATGATTATAATAATTCATTGGCAAATCTGAACAGAATTGATGTTATAAAATGTATTCTTGATTTGGTTTTTCTGATACTCTTATATCTTTTAGGACACATTGGTTATGATTTTCAAGCAGTGAGAAAATTTGGAATAGCTCCACTAGTTGAAATAACTTTCTTAAGAGATGTTGAGATCTACTGAGATGTTGATGTACAGATCGAGCAGAATAACTGTTAACTGGCATTAACTGTTTAAGTGGGGCAAATGCCTTTTAAAGTGATCTTCTAGAGATTTCATTTACTATTTCATTTTCTGTGTGCAGATAACAAGGTTATTCTGGTATGCTATCATGCAGTATTTCTCAGGTAATGAAAACGGAAAACTTTTTTTCTGGGATAGGTCTTATTATTCACTATATTATTCTCCGAAACGGAATCGAACGTTTTAGAGGAACTGAAATGAGCTTCAGAGACACAGGTGGTGTCCAGCCATACCAAGAATATTCATACCAGCTAAGAGCCTGCACTGTTGCTGGTTGCACAGACAGCAGCAAGGTTAGTGAATTGGTCTTTACAGAATTTGTGCCAGACTCTTATTAGCCTGTATGGTAACATAAAAATGCTTTTGGAAAGGTGTAATTTGAAGACATTAGCAAAGAATATCAAGTAACTAAGTGAAAAACATCAATAACTGTATTTGGATGCAACCACTGACAGGTGATTATTTGGAATCTTAACCTCATACAAGCAAGCTGACAAAGCAGGCAGTATCTTAATCTTAGCAAAACTGAAACTGCACTGTAGGAACTGATGTTTGTTAAGTAGGAGGCTACCCAAGGGAGAAACACAATAAAGAATGTTAAAAAGCACATTGTCTAAGGCTCAAAATTAAATCTTTGCTTCTCTGCAAGATACCTATACCACATCTGCACCTCTCACATCTGCATCTACTTCAGGCCGTGCACTCCCTTTCTGTCTGTTGCTCTGTTTTAAGCAAACAGAATCTCTGCCTTCCCTTTGTCCCTGTTCCATTTCCTCTCCTATTGCTTGAAATCACAGGTGCCTTTCACTACCATTACTGTTAACCAGCTCTAGTTGCCATTCCACAAAGCACTTGCCTTTTTCCTCATTCCTCATTTCCTCATTAAGAACGAGAAAAGCTGGTTCTTAAGTGATGTCTTTCTCACAGGAATATCCTGACCGCTGTGAGCATGAATTTCTAGGAGTGCAAGCTTAAAATCTGCAGGGCAGACAGAGAATAATGGCTAATTCTGGCCTCTGTAATTACAATATATGTGGGGTTCAAAAACTGTTTTTTTCAAGCACTTAAATGTTTTTGTTGGTTGTGCAAATTGACAAGAAAAGGGACACTGAGACAGAGAGATGGAGATAAGCACATAGACCTCTACCTCTGCTTGCACACTGGTCAGGAAGCTATGTAGTCACAGTTGCTCCAACAATTAGCCTAAGCAAATAAATCCTTATTTCAGCTTGTCTGTAATTAAGTAATTTATTGTTATAAACAGTGAAGCCTACAAGTATTGACTGATTCCATCAAATATGATAAGACAATGTGTTATAGAGGACACATTTTGTATTTACAGCATAATATAAATACTTTATGGTGGTAATTATAGAAAAAGAAAAGTCCTTCTCAAAGAGAAAAAGGTCTGATTCACTTACTAAACCAATATGATTTGGAAATGCCTCTGTAGAAGTCACTATACTCCTTTTTCTTTCTACTTCTTTCCAGAAGTGCTTAACAAGTATTCTATCTTTCAAAATATTTGGTTTCTTTAAAAAAAATGTGGATTTACAAATAGCCATGAACTGAGAGTTCAGATTGCCAGGGATATGTGGAGGTTTAGCCCCATGTTTACTGGTACTTAAAGTATATGAAATCAGGCAGTTAAAATGCAGAGACACTGACGAACCATATGGAAGAGAGTTATCAAGAGTTTTCAAGCAAGACAGTTTTTGTTGTTTCACCCAGTGCTATACACTGCAGCTAAAATGTGGTGAACCTGTTGTGATAAATTGTAGACATAGACTTATGTAAAGTATTCAAGGTCAGATTTCATTGTGAAAAAGGAGGAAAAAAGTAACTAGTTCTCCAGGCCCTTGGTAATGATATGCCAGTCCAAACAACATTTTAAAACAAAAGTGACATTCTCATTGATCATGGTATCTAGTGTACTATTACATTAAATTGCTGTTTAATTCATATGTCTTCAGGTAGTTGCAGTCACTGTCCAAGGAGTCCCAGAGAGTGTTCAGCCCCCAGCAGTCAGTGCTTTGAACTCAACAGCATTACATTTAAGCTGGATTGCACCCAAGAAACCAAATGGTATTATCAGAGAGTACCAGATCAGTCAAGTTGGGAAAGGGGTGATATACACTGACACTGCAAGCAGAATGCAGCACACGGTATCAGGTAAGGAGGCAAAGCTCTCTGAGAGGATCAAGTCCTGTCCTTAAGATATAAGCCATTATTACCATGTTGACGCTGCCACTTGTCAGTAAATCCACAGCTTTGTACACAGTTTAGAAGTGCTTTGTCTTGACTTCACATATCTTAAACTTGCCTTCTTCAGTCTCTTTTGTTCCTGGGTATTATTTGATAAAATATTAATAGATTTGACTTTAAAATTCTAAAATAAATCTTACTTGATTCGAGATGCATGCTTTGTGATAAGCCTGAGATGTCAAATAGTCTGTGTAGACTTGACCTGCCTTCACTCAGATCCAGCTCTCTGTTTTACCTCTATTAATGTTTAGTAATGTGGTTGTAGTCACAGGTCTGCTGCGAATATGCAGGAGTATAAGAGCAAGGGGCTTCCAATACTCCGTGGCTGAGACAAATAGAAAGGAAAGGAAGACAGAAAGAAGACTATTCTGGACTCTGTTTAGACTGTGAAGCAAAATTATACTTAGAAATATTTCTGTTAAATGCAAGAGGGGAAGATTAACCTTTTGGGGATTTTCTTTTTTTTCAGTCTTTGACAGAAGTTGCTGTCAACTTCTTTTATTGATGAATTTGAGGAATCTATAACCTTCATTTTCACTTTTTCACCTGGGTTGAAAACTTGGAGATTCTTATGTTACAGAAACTACATGATAGCCACTCAAAGAACAAAAGTTGACCTAGGACAAATCTATACAGCATATATGTAATGAGATTTTAATGCAAACAACACAGTTTTTCTTACCAGTTGCAAAGAGGAGGAAATAAAGTCACCTGCTGAGAAGTAAGCGTCTATTTCCCTTTTGTCTGCTTCTTCCCCTAAGCCATGGTCCATGGTGCCATGTTAAGCTAGGAGCGAAATAAGTGATCATTCCTCCTGACAGCCATAATCGAATCTTGTGCTTTTTTCTGCAGGAGCTTCCTTGGGTAATAATGTGGAATTGATGGCAGTGATTTTGCAGTGTGCATAATTATTGCTCTCTAAATTCAAAGAATGAGCTAAAACAATCAAATTTATTTCATACATAATCTCAAATGTTTGAACTAACTGTTGTCTTATCCCCTGTGGAGAGATGTTTTGATTTCCTCATCTTCTCTCTCTCTTTTTTTTTTCCAAAAACATTTGCTTTTCCCTGAGCAACAGTTGAACATTAATGAAGCTGTAGCATTAGTCTTTCCTGAGACTTTGAATCTAGGGCCACGCAAATAACAGACGAGAAAGCTAGCACCTTGCCACTGCACCATTGTCTTGCTGCTTATTTTTAATTACATCAAAGCTTTGGAAACATGATCCCACAAATGCTTTGTGGGAATAGCAGTGAATGTGCTCATCATGTGAAATCCATAAATTGCTTATAATCCTCTCAAGATGTTAAAAAAAGCATTAAGTAATTGAAGACAGGAAGTTCTCAGTTAATTATTTAGAGGTGTTATCAATGCTTTAAGCAAACTGAAGCATTTTCTGCTATCTCACTGAGTTGAATGCCACTGGGACCTAGGGGCAGCAGCCATCATCTTCTCATATTCTCTAATGCAAACAGCACATGGCAGCTTGTCAATAAAAGACCTTTTTATATCATTTATTACTGAACACTTCCACTACCCTGTACAGAACAATTTGGATGACAGTTATGGCATTGTTTCACTTTGTGTTACTACTACTTTACAAATGGGCCTGCTAATGCTCTGCTGTGGAGGCCAGGCAGAGGGTAACAGTGAAGAAAATAATTAGGGGTGTTTTAAAAGAGAGCAAAGAGTGCCCTCTTCAGCACCAGCAATGGGTCTGGAGGAAGGAGTCTTCTCAGCTCTTTGAACAGACTAAAGATCATCTCCCAGATAAGAAACTTTATCAAGAATTTGTAGGATCAGTCAGGTTTAAGGAAGAGCCAGACATGATCGTTGACATTTTGTTTAGTGAAATAAATAGGACTCAGGGCACTGAATGGTTTGCAATTCTTTCCTTAAAAATGTTCTCCTTTGAAGTTTGTGAAAAATGGAGATTCGGCAGTGTTGTCATTGGTCAAGCCTATGTCCATTGCAGCACTGCATCGTTAGTAGTTTTTATCTTAGGGAAGCTCTGGGAGTCGAGGAGTTGCAGGAGGCTGTGGTCAGCTAACTGACATCCTCCTGGGTAAAATTCATGTGCTGGGACCCAGGAGCGTTAGCCTGGGAGCTAATTACTGCCTTTGCTCCAGCTCTATCCATAAATGAAGACAAACCGTGTCAGAACCAATTGGTTGGCTAATGAGACGATGCAGTTTTAAGAAACTGTTTTGCAGCCCTTTTGGAAAACAACAAATGCTGCAATAATAAAAGAGACTACTAAGGTTTTTTTTAAAAAAAACAAAACAAAACAAAAATAGACTAAAGAACAGGAGGAGGAGAGTATCCTCTAGTGAACAGTCAAGTAAAGAAAATGAGAAAGCAAGAAGCTGTTTATGTTTCAAAATTACCTTATTTGTTATTTTTATTATTAATCACACACATAGATTTGCACAAAGCTTTCCAAAGCACATACAAGACAAAGCATTTAATGCAAAACTTTAATAATCAAGGTAAAAATTTGCTATAACTAGCTACCTTATGTATGACTAGAGAATTCAGGTATCAGAATTTTGCCAATAACTTTAGGAAAACCGTGTGCTCTTTTTTTTAACGTTCATTTTTCTCTTTAAAGTGTAGTTGTAAATGAGTATTGCTTTATTATGCATGTTTCCTTTAAAAGTGAACATGACTCCCTTTAGGGGAATTCAAGCAATTTGTTGCCACAGTAATCTTTTCTATCCTGAAATGTTAAATACTTGGCTTTCCTCCATGCCTTTGCCTCTCTCTGGTCTGCAACTGTCATTTCTTCCCTTCTTTTATACTGAGTGTTCAGATTATTTTTCTTCTCTCCCAGTTCATGGTTAGGTTACAGTCAGGGCTGTCCCTCTCAGTCATCTGCTTATTTTCTCTCCTTCATGTCTTGTTCAATGTAAGCGGATTGCATGTTTTCCATTCACTTCTGTACATAATAGTTGCTTATTATTCCTCTATATTTGCATCTAATATATGTTCATTAAAATAACTCCTTCCTGGCTATAAACAAAGATTTTTTTATAAACAAAGCTCTTGACCATTTTATTTTTCTCGATGATGAACTGCATTGTGCTTGAAGTATTTACAATTAGGCACATGAGCTACATCAGAACTGTGTTATTAAGGTCACAGAGACAAGCACGTAAAATCTGACTTGTATGATCCTCGTGAACTCACCTATATAATCCAAATTCAGCCTCTTTTGTATAAGTCTGGTGAGCCTAAATTACAGAATAGCATGCTCATTTATACCATTTATACACAGTATTGCTGCCCTGTTCAGGGCACAAACTGCCTCTGCCAGTGGGGAATAAAAAATATATATTTATACATTGTTGCCTCCGTTCTTCCTGGGATTGGTAGGTTTGGTCCTCCCGGGAGCCTCAGCATGGGCAGCTCTTGTTCTGAACCTGCTGCTAACAAAACCCCCAAGCTTCATCTCAGCCCAGCCTGGGGCCATCGGTCACTGACCTGTGATGCCACAGCAGTGGCCCACCAGCTCCGCCACGACCCAACCTCCATGGGCTTCCTGGCCCACTAGGAGCCTTTGAGTTGGGTCGAGTTGGGTACCTTTGGGTGGTTTGGGACCCAACACTAATCAAGTCCTGAAGACCTCTCTCCTGCCTCTTGTGGCACCCTGGATTAGAGAGATACAGAGAATGACAGCATGGAGAAGTGGCAGTCTCTGAATTAAGGCATCTGACTTATGTCCTGGCTCTCCAAGGCTTTCATTTCTGTTGGAGCTGCGTGCTGTGTGATACCAAGGAAGGCGCATCTCAGGGTTTCACAGGTTGTCATCATTGTGTATTCTGGACAACGTGCCTGAGAGCTGGCAGTCTGAAGTGCTAAACCGTGGGCTTGCAGAGCTGTGGCTTAAGGCAGAAGAGGTTGTGCTGGAAGATAAAGCTCTGTGAGATACCAAACCGCTACGGATGTCACCAGTGAGGGACAGAATGTCTGGGCCAAGCATGAAGAGATGCCTAATTTTTAATAATTTTGTACAGCCTTAAGTGTGGTTCTGAAACAAAAGAATGGTAGAGACTGGGTAAATTCTCATCTAGTTAATCTGGTCCGATCTCTGGGATGTGTGACTATGCTGCACGTGCATCTTCATGATTCAAAAATAATGAGATGGGCAATATCCATAGATCTACTGTAGTGCAAACATGTTCAGTTTGAATTGCTTTGTAAGGCCGTTTAAACCATGAGAAGATACATGTCTAAATTAGTGAGATATTCCTATTTCCATTTTATTTAAATGTAAAACAAAAATGGTTCATATTTTAAGTTTGTGAAAATACTAAAAGTTAACTTTCCCTTAAGTCTAGTAATTTTTTATCTATTGACAAAATTCTTGGCATGCTTTATGTCAACATCTTAGTCTAAACTTTGCTTTTTCTAGGTCTGCAGCCATACACCAACTACAGCTTCATGCTCACTGCGTGCACATCTGCTGGGTGTGCTTCTAGCCAGCCACTTTCTGGTCGAACATTGCAAGCTGCTCCTCATGGTAATAGAAAAAAATGTTCTTGTAACATTGCAAAAAGATGGTCACTTGTATGTTATAATAGTTTAAAAGGGCAAAAAAAACATTGACATGAAGCTTTCATATGTAAACATACACAGGAGAATTTGTGTTCAACACACTCTTTATACTGATGCACTCTATTTCCACTTTGTTTTTGTGACCTTTTTCCAGGTTCATCTTTAAGATAATAATGGTAAAAATTAACAGATGTGTATCTTTTTTAAAAAAAAAATAAAAATAAAAAAAATAACTCCCCTCCGCAAAAAAGCAAGTATGTAGGAACTAGTGGTCAGATAAAGGCTGTAGTCACTGGCCTCATTCTCCATTAACCTGTACCTTATCTAGTCACTTAGATTTATTGTAGGTTAAATTCAAAATGTATGTTAAATTCTGTCATTCTCTCCAGCAATGTTTTATGCTTATGTTACATTGCTGAAAGACACAGCATAATGTGTGGGAAAGCCAAGAACTTTGTAGTTAAATATTGTCCCTGTGCTGTTAACAGGAGTATGGCCCAAACCTCATCATATCGTGGTCAGTTCCACAGAAGTGGAATTATATTGGAGCGAACCTAGGAATCCCAATGGGCTCATTACTCAGTACCAATTGTTTCGTGATGGACAGCAGGTTTTCTTGGGTGGCAGTAATGACATGAATTTCACAGATGTTAACCTGCAGCCTAACAATAGGTAAGATATGAGAAACAGCTTTAATAGTAAGCAAACAGTGTTCAAAATGTATAATGACCTGTTTTTTTGCGAAATGCACAAAAATATGTGTTGCTATTTTTAATAGAACTCTTCTATTAGTTAATTTCTGAAAGACTGGTGCAGAATGCTTTCAAGAGGTTTCAGGTGTTGGCTTTTCTCAAGTGACATTTCTTGTGGTCTTTTTCTGAGTTCTAAGTCATGTTCTAAGTCATTCTCACTCAAGTTGGGGTGAAATTTTTTCTCTTGGGGGGTGGTGTGTTTGGTTGTCTTTTTTTTTTTCCATCATGGACTATAGTCAGAAAGAAATGTCTATAAGTAGGAGAAAGAACTGTACAGAGTTTATAATCTTTTCATGAATATGGAACATATTGGCTCAAAAATAACAGCTGCTAAGGAAATTAAGGAAATTATTAAGCTGTTCTGAAATTGTTTTTGACAGTTTTTTTGGCCAATACTTTTATTCCTTATGCAAGCTATTGTGAATTTTAGCATAAAAAAAAATTAGCCTGATAAGTAAATAGTCACTTTCCTCATCTTAAGCAATCTTCAAGGTGAAAATTTTTGCTAGCACGATATTTATAGTATCCATTGTATAGTCTGTTCAGTTTAAATTGAGAAAAAGGGAAATGTTCTAATACTGATATGCCTAAAGCTTCTAACTGTAGTATCTACTGATTCTCTTTTTGTGTTTGCGCAGATATGTTTACCAGCTGGAAGCCAGCACTTGGGGTGGCAGCAACACGAGTGATAAATACGTTATACAAACACCAGTAGGAACACCAGATAAAATTCATGCCCCATATAATGTCACAGTAATTGATGCATATTCTATATTTCTAGCTTGGGAAATGCCAGGTAAAAACATATTTCTATGTAGTACTTTGTAGCAAAATGAAGGGATGGAAAAATTAGGATATTCAGGCAGGCAGCTGAGCAATTCTGGGTTTTGATTTTTTTTTCTTTTTTTTTTTCTTTCTTTGTGTTTAGTTTTAGCATTTGTGTGATTTAAATAATGGGTATATAAAACTGCTGATTCCTCTAGACATTTTTTTTTATAACATTGACCTATATAGTTGATCTGGGTATTGTGACGATTAGCTAATCGAAAATCTGTATACTAATTTGATCTTGTAAATTATTACTAAGCAGAAGTACTATAGAAAAGAGCAATTTGAAAATAAGTTTTCTCTTCAAACCAAGTTGGGGTATTGCCAAGGATAAACGTTCTGGGTTGCTGATGTCTTGATAGCTATACTGTTAATTAAAATGCCAGTTTTACCTGCAGTGTTGCGCCCTTTCAACAAATGGTATGAGAGTGTAATGCAGACATCCTGTGCTACCTCTGACCTGAAATAACAAATTTAATTCAGCACGGTACCATGGAGTTCTGTGCATATATTATCTTGCAGTAATTTTTTGCAGAAATATTTTTTTCCGAAATAGTTTTCTTCCTTTTTTCTCTTCTTCTGAACATCACCAAGTTGTCTTGGCTTACTACAGAGGTAGGCTAAAAATGAATTATTGAGTAATAACATCTTTTTGTGTTAGAAACTGTGTTCCATTTCATTAAGGTAGCTCACAGCTTAAGTACTTTACTGATACGATCAAAATGATGTGGTATAGTTACTGTGGGACAATAAAAGCAATGTAAATGGACATTTTTTTTTCTTAGTGTAATTCATCTTTAGCAAAGTGTTTTCCGGTTTCTAGATATTAGCTTTTTTCAGCTAAAAATAGTTCATGTTTTTAGAAACTTCAGACATGCTTGTCTTCTACAGTAACAACAGTATGTGTTTTATCAATTAATTCTCTCAGGGAATTTCTTCCTAATTATGTAAGATGTTCTCACCTTGCAGAGCAGCCACAGTAGAGTCAATGGCGTTAACAATAAAGTCACCTAGAAAATGTATTTTGCCTTCAAGGCTGGGATAGCAAGCATTGTGGCAGTGCTTAGCAGCATTCACTGTACCCATTTAAGCAATGATTAATAAATCTATAATACCCTCAACTGTCAATCTTTTAGTTTTCAGAAGCACAAAATCCATTATAGAAATGCTATAATATATGAAAAAGATTAAAATCTTAAATTAAACTTTTCCCCCTACTGCCTGAAAGGATTTAGAACCTAGCAGAAGGCAGGTGAATTCGAGTGGCATATAATCTACAGTTGATTTTATTGGAAAATGACTCATACCGTATTATAGTTTTGATAATAAATATAATTTAAGGTCCAAAATATTCAGCAACATTAAAAATAGATTTAAAACATAGGACCATATTGGAAAAGCGTAGGCTTTTTAAGAGCGGGGTGTTTCCTAGAAAAACTTGCCATTGTTGTTCTAGACCTTTTCTTTTCCAACTTTCTCAATTACTGTTACCCACAGTAGGTTGCAAGCCTGCATGGACAATAATGCTCTGTGTAGTTTGTTTTATTATTTTGGAATTAAGATTTTATATGAAAGTGTTCATGTGTTCCTCAAGTCACTCGACCAGAGAGAGGAGAGAGGAGGAGATCCCTGCAGAGGATCTGTGTTTAATGCACTCACACAGCTGCATAGATTTCTCTTTTACACGGATAACTTGATTTTAATTATAGGAATTGGCGGTCACTTCTGGAGGAGACGGTTGTTTTAATTGATACTGACTCCAGGAGAGAGAGGGAAAAAAAAAAAAGCTTTTTATTAATAAAGTCTTGATGGGGAGGGTAGCTGGTCATAGCGTCTTCCTGTCTGTGGACATCAGGGATCCTTTGTCATTTGATCTGCTTATCTGCTGTAATAAATTTGGATCAAATGTTTAATTATAAGCATCATATTAGGCAGAGTGTTCTTTTGGATGGCTTTAATTATGATTGTTTCATCATAAGTCATGTATCTAAATCTTATAACTTTACAGTTGTATAGAGTTTCAAAACTCTTGACTTAGCAAAATAGCAAGGCGGCCAAGCAGTAGTTAAAGTGATGGATTCACAAAAATTATTTGATACACCTCACTCATTACGGAAAATAGGACTTTATTTTCTGAAATAGGTATCCCATTATCTTGGGTTGCATTGCCTCAGCGCACAGACCTCAAATGTACGGTACATTTCACTGATATGCTACAGAAGGATGTGTTACAGTTATTATGGAACAACTATTAGTAGCATGGGTAGAAGCAGAAAAGCTGAATGGAAAAAAAACCATAAATCTCCCAAGGCATATCCATAAATGTTATTGATATGTAGGCAGGTAGCCATCCTGCATTTCATCTCATTGACCACTTCACTGGTCCTAACCATGGACCTGATCCTGCTGAATGTCTTTGGTTGCTGGTAAGGCCAGGAAAGATGAACATGTTCAAAAGACACAGGATTCTGTCCTCTGCTGCTGGGTTCCTTGCTTCATTTGTTAATGACCATTTGGATTAAAACATCCTCTTTCATCACGTTGGAGCATTCACTCCGTCAGCATCTGGGAATGCTCAACATTCAGAGAGTGATGGTTGCATAACATGTCTGGATTCCTGTTTACTGGAATCTTGTTGGGTTCCCATCTGGCATTTGGGCGACATATTTTTTCGTGTTTTAGCTTACCTTCTTCATCTAATGTGGTTTCTATTTTATTTCAGAGGAATAGTCAAGCTGACTTAACAAATTGCTCTGACTTTTGCTAAACCAACGGATTAATTTGTTTCTTAGTGCAAATTGGTGTATTCTGTATGTCACTGTAGGCCAGATTTTCCCATGTCCAAAGTTGTGGTCGGCGTCTCCAGCTTTTATTGTCCGCAGAGACTTGCTGTGAACTCTTGACACGATCAGAATAAGACACCTGGGTTATAACTTAATTTAAATACTTACGCAGCTAAAACATTTTTGATTGTTTGAAGTTAAATGTTAAAATGTTACTTCCTGAATTATTCTCTTATTTGGTTTTAACTAAAAATCATGACATTCCTATTTTAGTATTTCTTGACTGTAACTGAAGCAGTTTAATTATTTTGCTTTAATTGTCGTGGAGTTTTTCATCATATTAAGTTTTCCAGTAAATTCTAGCAATTGACTTCACACAGATTTTTGGTTACTATTCTGTAAAACAGAATAGGTAAAACAGAACAGGGCTTTATTTTCTCAATTCTAAGCATCTTGTGCTGCAAATTCTATTTTATGAGCTACCCTAGTTTTGGAGTAAACAGGGCCGTCAAACCTAATTTGCAGAGTTTTGCACAGAATTGTCCATTAAACATTATCCAAATATGCCCACGAAAAAACGAGGTTTAGTTTGATTGACTTGTCCCATTGCAAAGTGTGCACCTGCTGTGAAATGAAGTCGGAGAGGAAAAAAGTGGAATAATTTAACTTTTTTATTTGTAAAGATAATCAGGGTTTTTCTGATTACATCTTAACTTCATAAATGTTAAATAACCTATCAGCATCTAGTTGTTGTAAATTATGAAAAGGAGTATTGCTGGGAATATTAACCAACTAAATCCTTGTTCTTTAGTGAACATGAAAATGTGTTATGGCAGGTTGTCATTGTGCTCATGGTAACTTTGACACCAAATAACAAAACTGCCATTTGCACTTAAGGTAAATTGGTTCACTTGTGCTTTTACGGTTCCTTTTATTCTGACATAAATTTATGAACTCTGGAACTAACCAAGTCGTGTGGTTTCCCAGCTGACTATAACAAATATGCCCATTTCATTTCCTTCAGTCATCAGAACACACAAGGTAGTATTTTCAGACTGGCTGCAGATGCCGAAGGGTATTCTGAAACATGCAAAGCTTTTTTGACAAGTTTCTGTTTTGTATGAGAGTATTTTTTATTTTTCGGCTTATAAGGTGTTGTTTTTATGTTAGCATCTGATGAATGTTGGGAGAGATTTCTACTAAATGTTGGTTTGTTTTTTTTTCAGGGCATTTACTCAGATTTGTAATTTCATGCTCACTTTCTGAGATTTTTTTTTGCTGAGCATATTTACTGTTGGTATTAGTCCTAATATATTTGTAGCAGTTAGGAGAATTTCAAGGTTTTGAGAGGAAAAAAAAATGAAAATAAAAAAGTGTGAGAAGACCATCATAAGAAGATCCAGGAATCTGTGCCAGTCATTCTGAGGGGATGGCATATGGCTAAGCTTGTTCTGTTGGAATAATTGATTTTCCAGCTTCTCAACAGAACTGGAAAACTAGGAAGTGACAGGATTGGAAGAGGAGTAGACGGAAAAAATGTTTGAAAACAATCTGGTAAAAAAGTTAGTTTCATTTTTATTTAGCCAAAATCAAAACAATATGTTTTATATCAATTGAAATTTTATATTTATATATATGTACACATGTTTGGTTTCAGGCTACTGTATTACACTTTACTAGCAGAGTAGGCTAAGATTATGAGAAACATTCAGGTACTGCTGCTGGGCTAACGAGGGTTTGTTTGCTAAACTGTGGCAATTTAGTTTTTTGATCATATAACTCAATACATAAAAAAGTGGTGTTTAGTTAGTAGCTGCTGCTTTAAACTCTATGCCTCCAAAATAAAGAAATAACAGATGCCAGCTTCCCAGTCACAAGATCCACTCCCTTTTCCAAAGGTGGCAATTGCAACACTTGCTGTGGTTGAAGTGGATTTTGATTTTTTACTGTCTTTACTATAATCTCCATATTCTAGTTGTGATCTGCACATGGATCTGTTTCAATTTATATTTAAATGGGTTTGGTTTCTGACAGAGACAGTAGGCAAAAATCTCAAGAGGGGCTTGCACTTAAAATTGCATGTGATGAATGCCTCTTTGAATTTGTCCTGCACTGTTGTTACTATTTCAGATAATCACTGGTCATCTCTTATTCACAACAGGGATATTCATTGTCAATGTGCCTGTGGAATATAATATCTTACTAAATGCAAGCAGTCCCGCTCTGCTGGTGAAGCCAGTAGGTCGGGCTTATTCCTTTTTTGTGGATGGCCTAGATCCCTTCACCCTGTATGAGATAAGGATACAAGCATGCCAGAATGGTAAGATGATTTTAAATGACTCCCTTCTGTGCCTGGAAGAGAATGGAAATTTGCCAAATAGATTCAGCTCAGCAAAACGGAGAGCCCAAATCTTATTTCTAAAATGGTGTGAAATGTTTATCTAGTAAAAAGAAAGCTTAGCACAGAATGTAGCATTAAGTTCTTCTCCATGTTATATCATTAATATTTTAGTATTTTAAATTGAGATAAAATATTTTGGGTAATATGCACCATTTTATTAAAAGCTCATCACAGATAGCATAGTAATATTTGAAAATGTGCCTACAGAGCAAAGTTGTTTCTGTAGCAGTTCATCTACAAGAAGTGGTAGTCATAAAGATGCAAGAGAAGAGCCCCAATACTACATAATACCTTGAATTTAATGGAAATTTTCAAAATCCAATGGAAATACATCTTTCTAAAATGACGGCTAGGAATTAGTTCTCACTTGCACTGGTGTAAATCAGGAGTAGCTCATCAGTGCAGTTGCACTGATTTAAATGAGCATTTAATAATGCAATGAAGTTAAATGAGGCACCATTTCAGCAGGAGCTTCTTTACTCCACATTCATCTGTTTTCACTGTATTATCTGTTATTTCTGGTAGATTACTTCAAAAATGCTCAGTCCTGAGCTTCATCTCATATAAAAGTTTATGCTAATGGGAGAAATAAAAGAATTCTATGACTCCTGTCATAGCATGTCAGTGACATCCAAATTGGATAATCCTCGGATTTCTATCCAAAGTTTTCATTATTTTAAGCTTCTTACCTCAGTGTTTATATTACTGCCCTGGGAAGACTGTTACACATTCAACAGGCAGTTAGGGGAGCCCAGCGGGCTTTGTCTGGGCTGTGTAAGAGCTGTGGTTTGACACAGTGTTTGAAAGGACTTTCTAATAACATTAACATGGGAAGGAATCCTTAACCAGCAAGTGTTTTAGTGTATATATTTCCTTTTCATCAAAATTGTGAAGTGTTCTCTCGCACTTTATTTCTTTGTGTGATTTGTTGCTTCCATCTAGTAAATGCAGCCCTTGTATAGTCCAATTTGAAAACATGTCTTTTCTCAAAAAAGAAGCTCCCATTTCTAAGCAAACTTCTGGTTCTGTAGGCGGCTGTGGAGTAGGTGGCAGAACATACTCGAGAACTGCTGAAGCACCTCCAAGAGAACTGAGTCCACCCATCGTTAAAGCAGCTGGGTCTGCGCTTATAGAAGTGAGATGGTCACCACCTAAGAAACCAAATGGCATCATTACTAACTACTTTATTTACAGGTAAGTGCTTTTATCTTCCCAGGTTGTCTGGTCTTACTAAGGTGTACACTTCTGTACTCCTGGATATATATAATCAGGTGAAAACAAAGTGTAGACATAAATGATTAAGTTTGTCTTATTTCTCACCACCTAACTACTAAGGTAAATACTAATCAGAGGGTGGAAGGGTCGAGAAGAAGACCTGAGACAAGAATCTTAATTCTCATCTAAAAATGACAAAAAGTAGGTGAAAATATATTTTAAAATATTCAAGGGGACAGACAAAATTGAAAGATAGATAATCTTAGAGGGTGTTTACCCAGACTAATAGACATTCAGCCCTCTGTAAAAGACAATTGAGGAATTTGAAATGGAAACAGGAGTTAGTCAGTATTGCTGGAAAGATTTTCAAAGCCCCAAGTGATATCTGGGGTCTTAACACAGATCAATTTTAAGACCAGAATTATGTTCCTATTTGTGAGTAATTAATCTAGAGTAGGATATTAGTGTGGCTATATTTTCTACAATCTCTCAATTAAATAACATCTATTTTTGTCTCTTGGAGCTTGTACTCGGCTGGCCTGTCTAGGTGCCTCACTGATATCCTCATTCTCTGTGCTTTGAAATTGCTGAACATGCTTTTCTATGTAGGTAGCTCTGTTAAGGGAGGTATCAGCATAGCAGAGCACTGACTTCAGTCATGCCAGTTGACCCTTTAAAGCTAGCAGAAGGTCCCGTCTTGCATAGCAGCAGAAAGAGGACAGGGAACTCAAGCCAAATCCTGGAGAAAGATGTAAAGTCCAAGTCAGGTCTTCCCAACTCCAAATCTGCTTGGCAAACCTGCTGGGTGGCCAGACCTTCCCTCCCACACAGAGCTTGCAATAGTTGGGCATTTTATTGTATTAGAGCCACAGCTGACAAGAGAAGGAACCATATTACGTTTTGGGAATCAGCAGTGATAATTAAATAAATTCACTTTTGCCTTTAAAAACGTTAGTAGTCTCTTAAAAATGTGTGCTCTCTTGACATAGCTTTTTGTCTGCTATTTTTAATTGTTTGATTTTTAAAAAAATCAAGTCCCTCCCCTATATAAAGATGAATAATACTTTATTTCTCCATTATAGCCAAGATATGTCTTCACTCTGTTGGTTTTGTAAATAAATCTGATGATTACCACTGCTATTCCATGGCAGCCATAGAAAAAGAAAACAGGAAATATAATGCAGAAAGCCTGCTTCAATGAAAAATACTGTAAATTGAATTTGACAGGATTTGATGGCATTTGATTATTCTAGTCACAGCCAAACAATGATATAAAGAGTAATATGAAACAGAATGTGTTACTGCCTAGCAGACTCAAAAGCAATAAACCTTCCTCCAATGTGACACAATCACTTCACAATCATAATTGTAGCCTGTTTGATACCTCTGAGTACAGCAGAAGGGCACTGACTGACATAGATACATTTTGTTTTTTATTTAAAGTGAAATGAAAATGGCGCACTGGGGCTCCAGATACAATCGTTATATTCACCTACATAGGCATGAATCACTTGGCAGTTATTTCAGCTGAAGTTTAAATGTGCTTAGACAACAACAATATCAAATCTTTCTCAGATAGCTGCAAAAAAAATCAGGAATGGGATGTAAGCACATAGTTCTTTTTCATTTTGTAGCCACACATAGCCCTGCATTGTTATAGCAGCAAGACTGCAGTGTTTCTACGCAAGGTTATGGCATCTAATTTCTTCTTCATCGTGTGCCTCCTCCTTACTGCATCCCCACCAAAGTAAATTCATTTAACTCAAAGCCTGGAATGCTTGGGGAGCTAGTATGTGTGCAATCTTTGCATTAAAATGGCAGGGATTGTACTTGCCTCTAGAAGCATAAAAGCACTTGCAAGTTTGCAGCCATTTTGTTAGAATTTAAAAAATAAAAATATTAGTTTATTAAAAGTGGCATGGTAACATTTTATTTGTTTAACCGCTCACTTTAAACACACATACGAGGCTTATAAACATTTGTAGCAAAGACCACAACTTGGAAGAGATTGTGAATGAGAGAAGATATGGTTTATGAGACAATCACCCAATCTACTGCTCTCCCCATTTATCATGACATAAATCCCTGTGACAACCACAGAAATTGCAAGTCTGGAGAAAAGAATATTATGAAAATAGGTGATGTATTTCTTGCTGTATTTTAATAAGATATAGGTCACAGCAGCTAATGGAGCTGCTCTTTGTTGACCACCGCCATGCACTGTGTAGCAAGTGCCTGAGATTGATCTTAAAGAAACATTGCCTCTAAAATTACAAGGATTTCAGATCAAAACTGGCTTAAGGGAACATTTGCATTTCCATGGAAATCTCTACGTCACATTCATTAAGATTAAATTATTTAGTATGTGTATGTAAGTGAGATTGTAATGTAACTCTCATTAGCTGAGCAGTTCTGATGAGGGAAAAAGTAGCAGAAAATCAGCAGGCAATTTTAAGACACAGGAGATGTCTCCTGGCTGTTGACTCTTCTGTTTTGGGACTTCTAGGAAGTGGATCAATTTAACTAATTCTTTATGATGACCTCATCGCTTACCCTTATATACTAATTATGAGCTA
Organism: Tinamus guttatus; assembly: GCF_059628265.1. Classification (NCBI taxonomy): domain Eukaryota; kingdom Metazoa; phylum Chordata; class Aves; order Tinamiformes; family Tinamidae; genus Tinamus; species Tinamus guttatus. The sequence goes on along the minus strand of NW_028288567.1, from coordinate 2,843,889 downwards.
CACTAAGTGCAGCTTTCAAGGCACACGTGTAACACTTTGTTTAATATAACACCCCTCATGGATATATAAAATAAGAGCTCTCAAGGATTTTGATTTTACCAGTAATTGACATAAAACCTAATCTTAACTAGCGTATTATATGCAGTAAGCTCAGCCTATTTTCCTGAGTTTTGACATCAATGCTTGTAAAAATATAAACCTAAAACTACATCAGTATAGATTTGTTACAAATGGTTCTTACAAATGGTAAGCAGGGCTAGTTTACTGAATTTGAGGTGGAACTCAAATTCAGGGCATTGCTAATGTTGCAGTATTCCCCCACAAAATTATCAGAGACTGTTTTGTTCCAGGACTTATTAGTGTTTCTACAAATAACTCTTCACCACTCTGAAAGGAGAGAGAGATTGCAATGCTAAAACATGTGCTTTTGGTGCATGTTGAGAGGTGTGTATTTGTGGAGGAGAGCTCTGTTTTGCCTTCCAAGACCTCAAGGCTTCACTGTCTTCCTCATAAAGGAGCTGAGGGGTGAGCTCAACACAGAGCTTTGTAGTCCCGTCTCGCAGAAGTTTGTACTCTCCTCCTTGTGCCATCTGGCTCGGATTGGCAATGGGGTAGGGAGAATTTGCCCTTAAAAATAACTGTGTCCGATCATCTTTAAAATGAGTGTGTAGCAAATCAGACTTCGCAGATTAAGAGACAGGTTCCAGCTCCTGGAAATGTTATTCTCCTCTGCAGCTCGTTGTACTTAAGAAACACTTCCAGTTAAATGAGCAGTTGAATCTTAAATCTTAAGACTATTGAAATGATTACAGACTGTTCAACCACTTCTGTTCAAAGTTTATTCATACATGAAGATATTCTGTTTTTAGCACCACAGATGGAACCATTTACCTAACCATAAGTTTCATTCATTAAATATTCAGCAGTAATAAGATCTAAATACTTAACCAGACTACATTGTACAGCTTTGCTTGTGGATAAGCTTACAGTTGGTGGCATATTTGATCTTCCAGTGAGAAAAACCTGTTTATCACAGAATTTATAAAATACTTTAAAATATAAATTTTCGTATTCATTTAATTGCTGTGATACTTGGCGAGACAAGACAGATGCTAAATGTGACCTTATTGCACTAAAATATCTTTTTTTCACTTATCTTTAAACATTATTAGGCATGTATTTAGGTACATAGGGATATATGGAATACCTGGTGCAGAAAAAAGGCATAGTAGTGATTCATTTTGGAATTGTGTCTCACACTAAGTCACTGAACAACACCTAAGGGAGAGTGCTGCATGCAGCCTGTTTTGCCGTTACAATTAACATGGGAGACTCTATTAAAAATACTTAAGGGAACTGTGGGGTCAATAGCACATTTTTCACTTCCACTGTTTCCAGACATCTGTTTCATTTTGTAGCAATCAAGAGAATTGGTAGGGAATCTTTCCTGCCTGTTCTGCCTACCATGTTTCGCCCACTTTTGCCAACCAATTTTCAATATCAACACATCTTATAATATATCTGTTTTGCTACGCTAGAGATATTGGACCCTAAAACCTCTTCTTTCTTAAAGATTGTGCCTTAACCGTTTAAAATAGTCAATGTCTGTATGGTTTGTTTATAACACAATTTAGCAAAAAACCTTCAACATCATATAAGAGAATAGTGTTTGTGTGTGCCTTATATATGCATATACACAAAGAATGCTCAAACATCTATGTATACACATCCATACTTTATGTTCTTCTTATTTCCATTTAAATACCAGACTATATTCTATTACAAAGCAGTTAATAATATTAATATTATCAGTTTTTTAAAAAAATCGTGTTTTATATTTTCAAGTAGTTCTTTGAGGACAATCTAACAAGATAAAAATGAAGAGAATTCTGTGAAACGTAGATTTTTCTCTTGCCAAAGAAATGTTCTTCAGCTTCTGTGTGTATAGAGTGATGATGACACCTGGTAGTCAGACAAACCATTTTATCCTGCAAATTTGCCCTACTTGCAATAAAAGTGGCAGATAATGTAATTTGTTTTTTTTTGTTGTTGGCATGGAGGATGAAAGTACTTTTACTTGCTGTGAAGGCCGAGATTCCTATAAAAAGTAGGAAAAATGCTTAAAAATCATATGCAGTACAGCACAACCATCATTGTGATTTATCACAGTGTTTAAATGTAACCAACTTAATTTCACACAAACATTTTTATGCCAAGTGAAAGAATTGATTTGGTAACTGTTTTGAAGATGAGTGCTTTCCTTTTTACATCTGTTGTAAATTATATATTAGAAGGGGAGAAAGGGAGGGAAAATCATGTCTGTTATGCAGAATGTCGCTAGGTACAATGCTAAAATACTCTCTGTAATAAGAATGGATGCTATACGTTTTTATATGTGAGCATTTTGGAAGTATTTGTATATATATACACGCACTCAGGCACACAAGTTTATATGTATACAAATGTTTTTATACGTATACAGATGTTTTTATACATGTATGTAATGTTTCCATTTCTGTGTGTGTAAATATATATATATATGTATATAAAAAACCCATATGGGTCAAAATTCTATATAGTAAATTGTCTTTTTATATCTGTAGTCTATACTGAAACAGAAAAAGCCTTGGGGGGGGGAAAAAAAAGTAGTTTATTATAGAAAACACTCGTTGTGATATGTTTAATGAGTTTTTGTGATAGAGTTGCAAATTCTGCTAAGTTTATGCACATGGGATTACTTATTCCATTTGCACGAACAAATGGGGTATTTATCGTGAGCGAATCAGAATAAAAGGAAAGTGTGTGGCTTTGGTTTTGAGGGCATGTTTGAATATTTATCCCTTGTGCATTAGGCAACATTTTCTCTAAAAATTGGGATTTCCATAAATGTTTTCCATAAATGAGGGATCCTGAAGTGAGTATGTACATAAATAGCTTGATTTTCAGAAATATTGAAAAATTTCGCCCATGTTGCAGCTCAAGTAATTATTTTAGCAAGTAAATATGAATTTCGGACTTCATGTCTTAAATTTTGAAAAATCTCATATCTGGTGTGTCACATCCTAAAACGACAATATGCCTATGATATTATGAACTGTGATTGCATACTTGCTTAAAGTGTTTCTTAGTAGTCTTCTTTATAAAGGAGAACAGTGATTAATACTTGCCTTGAAAATCTGTTTTTCACTACTCGCAACCTGCCATAGGTCCATAGAATGGCTTTTAAGACAAGCAGGCAGTTCACTGTGTGTGTGATGTTTAGAAATAAGCTCTGTGCTTTACTCAGTTACCAGCTGAACTTAGGACGTCAGGGTCCATTATAGTGGGACTGTGGAAGTTATTTTCAGTTTTGTATAAATTGCCTTTGATTTAATTTCAGACGTCCTGTAGGTAGTCAAGAGGAGCTGCTTTTGTTCATCTGGGCTGAAGGACCTTTGGAATTTGTTGACGCATCTGATGTGCTAAAGCCTTTTACTGTCTACGAGTATCGTGTCAGAGCGCAGAACGCCATGGGGTCAGTGGACAGCCCGTGGGTTTCAGCCCAAACCCTGGAGGCATCTCCATGGGGCATGGGAGCCCCTTGGGCACAAGCAACAAGTGCATACTCAGTCTGGTTGAACTGGACTCAGCCGGCATCTCCCAACGGTGTCATCTCTCTATATCGAGTGGTCTATCAAGAAAAACGTAGCGATCCAACATTTAGCATCCCGCCTGTGACAGCACTAACCGTGATGGTAAGAACTGTGTAACAAAAACAGTTTTTGATTGTTTTGAGCTCCATGTTATTTTAAAACTTCCATGACTGGAACGATGATCGGAAAAGTGATGTTTCATAATTGCCGGTAGGATTTTTGGTTCAAATTTGGGGTTTGGCCCAGTGGGGACTGAAATATTTGAGAGAAATACTTAATCCCTGGTAGATGCAAGGAGCTTGCTCAAAATCTGAGAGTCATGTCTGGAGGAAGCAGGCACATGCACCTAACTTCATCAACCTAGCTCTGAAAATACTGTCCTGACTTTCTTATTTGACAGTTTTTGGAGTTTCACAGGATCTGTATGAAGCGCAGCAAAATCAGTTCTTGCTATATGTTAAGCTAATTTTGTAATTCAATTGGAATCACAAAGTGAATGAATTCATTAGCAATTAATATATGCAAAGCATTTGCATGTATACACATTTATAAGGATTCCCCTCACATTGCATTGATATCAAAAGCAGATCTACTTTCATTTATACTACATTTACTTATATTAGGATGTTGATTTGCACTCTTAACATATCTTTGCCTTCAAGGGGCTTTCCAAACATCAGTGTATGCGATACTCTGAAATCCATAAATACTGTTTTTCCGTGTATGTGGATGTATAGACTCAGGAAACGGCTGGTTATTTTGTGAACAATAACACCGTGTAAATCAATGATAGAAGTGGTTATGGTGACTGCAATTATAACTAATCATCCTACCTATAAATTACCTCCTGGCGTTTCTATAGAAAGATGGTATGTAGACAGTTGAACTAGACGGTTTCATATTAGGATATTAGTTAATTTACATGGTTATCACCTGAGAATATGATTTTAGAAAATGTTTAAGCCTGTTATAATCAGCTTGCATTTTTTTAGCAATGCCAGCTCAACTTCAAAACTACAATTTTGCCTAAATGATGTTCATAGGGCATCTTTGTATTCAATAACACTGAAAATACCCCATTTTTTATCTCAATTATTTAGTATTATTTAATTACTCAAATAATTAAAATAATGATGTGGTTGGATACAGGATTCTGAAGAATACACTCTAGAACACTCAATAGTAATCTTTAAGTAACTTTCTTAGACAACTCTTAACATGAAAAGGTAGGAAGTCTTATCCATCTTATCCAGTGGGTTCTTGTCATCATGTAGTTCAAAAGCAGTTTTGTGTTTAGCTTCCTGGAAGCCTAAAGAGGTAAAGCATGTAATACATCTCCCTCTCAGAAAGAAAATATGTCTTGAATGATAGGAATATAGACCTTTGGCTTCCGAAATAGTTTTATGTCTGCATTAAACACTATGCTAGGTTTTAAAAGGTACAGTGGGATTTTTGAACATCCGTAGGATTTTGGTACTTAACTCTCATAACTTCCTTTAAACAAACAAACACACACACACACACAATCATAATCATCATGGCATACCTACATTTCAAAATCAGAGAAATGACAGAGCCTCTCTTAATATTCTGCTTAAAGCAGAATCCAGTGTGTTGCTGAGCATTGGAGCTGACCTGGCCAGTCATGCATGGCAATGTCTTCTGAGCATGCCAACAACAACAAAAAACGTCCAAGATGGTTGTATTGTGGGCAATAAAACCTTCCAAAATGGCCTTTTAAATAATGTTGCCACAGTGTGTTTCTTTAGCAGCATCGGTTAAAAGCCTTTTAAATTAACAAGCTATTATTTACTGAATTAGTATTTTCTGGCTCCAAAATGCTTTATTTTCCCCAAACACTACCCTGAATCAAAATGACATTTTGGCAGCATATGTATAGCTGTTTTACTAGTGTCACAATGAAACGGACTTGCATGGGGTTTTTCTACTGTCCTTTGTCATGAACGTTTATCGATTATTATTTTTTGATATCTTTTTATTTTAAAATACTATATTGCCATTTAGGGAGAACCCTTCTGTGCAGCTCTTTGATCACATACGCTCACTTTAAGCCTTTACAAGTACATTAACTCAAAAGAGTTGTTGCTGATTTATACGAGGGATCTGAGATCAGAATCATACCTATTCCGTTCTGAATATAGTGGAACAGCTAAAGCTTTGAATCAAAGATATTGACATAAAGTGCCCAGAGTCCTGTTATCAAAGATATCTTTAGGAGGTCAGGTCAATTATCTCAACAGGCAGAAAACCTGGTCACCAACATGCAAAGTTATAGCTCCTTTAAAATAGAATTTTATCATGAAATTGCTGATATACCCTTAACTGTGGCTTTGTGAATGAGAACTTTAATTAAAATGTAATTTTACTGAAAGAACTAGCATTCCAGTGATTAAACTTCTGCCCCTTTAAAATATAGCTTTCTGGGGTACTAAGCTAAATCATTTAATCTCCTAAAGCATCTCTATTGGAGCTCCCTGGTGGGGTACGCCATTAGTCATTCTCTCATACAAGCTCCATGTTACAAGCAAGACTTAAAGTATTAAGTGAGCAATGAGTTTGGTCCTTCATTTAATCTGTGAAACTCCATTGTTATCCCATAAGAATATTCCAGGGGAAAAAAAAAGAAAAGAAAAGAAGAAAAAAAAGCAGTGCTAAAATCATAGTAGTCATTCCCAGCAATGCTGTTGTTGTTCATATTCTGCTTACCTGCCATAGGACATAAAGCGTAACCAAAATCTAAAGCTGATATACAGTCCTTGTAGCACTGCAGGATACAAATTAAGGTCTTGCTAAGTCACTGCAGACTGGCCTAACTTGGCAATTTCTTTTTTATCTATTTCCAAAGCCAACTGAGAAGCATCTTCTGGGTTTTTAAACTCTTTGACATAGTTAGCCACTCTGCCTTCCCAATATGAAGTTATTTACTCTCCAGTTACAGTGTATTAATCTCAATTTGAATTAATGGATCAAAGTTATGGCCATGCATGAACTTCAGGTTGTCAGTGATCCTTTGAAATTTGTTTGTGGACATGAAAATCAGAACTGCACTGTGAAAACAAGATCTCCTACACTTGAAGGAAAGGAGCCTCTCCCTGCACGGTTCGCAGCAGGTGATGTACACACAAGCACATTTGATGCTGTGCAGCTAAAGAACAGTGTCACCCATCTCTCTAGCTTGTTTGGCCAGCTGTGTAGTGACAGATGTTTGGTGACAGCAAGTTAAACTGATGTTCTGGTCTATCTGCAGAATAAAGTCAAGCCAAGGCTGGTGAGAGCAGTGCAAGCTTCTCTCAGTATGTAATGCCAGCTCATTTTTACCCACTACCGAAGGAGTATTTTGTGTCTTGTTGACTAGTATGAAAGATGTGATTCTATGACTTCTCCTTTACACAAATCTGCAAACAGTGACTGAATAATCAACGTAAACTTTTCATGTTTGTGAATGTAGCACCCCAAGCTGATATTCTTATAACATCTGCCTCCTCAGAGCATCAAAGTAGCCGAGCTGTTCGCCTATGTATGTCAAATGCTTCTGTATGCTGAAGTATGGGTAAATTTTGACTTTTTGGTGGTAGATATTTTGTGGATGTGTACCGCTTTTTCTCCCATGCTAATTGCACCATGGAATTTCTGTCATGGAAGAGGGCAAGCAAGCCAAGAAAATAACTAATCAATTTAAGAATATGTGTCTGCTAAAAAAATAGATGGAGGACTAGAGGGAGGGAGGAGAAAAGCATCCAGAGGTAAGAGTTTTAAAGGAACACAGTAACACAGGCACCCCCATTAGCATTATGTGTCAAACCCTCATCAGCAGAAATACAATGTGCTTGTTAAAGGATAAAAGAGATAGATTTAAGTATTACAGGCCTTATTCATGGGAATTTTACACCCATGTTTTCCTACGAGCACAGGCCTGCTCCCATTGCATTTTGCAGTATCAGGCCATCAGGCCAGCGTCATTCTACAAGGCTTTCTTGGCATGCTGTGTCAGCTCAGGTCATAAAAAATTAACACATCACTTAGTTGGTATCCCTGCACCAGCAAAGCCCTTGGTTTACACATGGCTATGCTAACAATTGAGAACATATGTTGGCTTAACTTACATTGTTTGGGAAGTTGGTCTAACTGCGCCAGCCAAAGCCCTCTTGGCACATGCTACATCTGTGCTGGTGAACTCTGTAGATATTTTGCAGAGTAGCACTAATACTAGAGATTTTTTGCAAGGAAAATAAGCCTTTTAGCTTGTGTGATTATGTTTTTGTAACCAGAGAGTAATTTGTACCTGAATAAGAATAATTAATGCCAGCTAACTATAAAGCATCACTGGCCAGCACTGCCATACATCAGTCATGCAAGAATTTTAAGTAAACAGAATTTTACAGATCTCTGGAACGTGGTACCCACAGGTAGTTCTTTTGTGTTCATCACACGCAGAAATACTTACTGGATCTGCATGTGATACTACAGTTCTGTTTCCTCAGGGAGAGCAATGAACTTGTGTCACCATTAAATATGCCCCACCACATAGTTACTAACTTTCAAGTGCATACAGTTATTCAGTAATGCAGTATGCAGGACTGCACATGACAGCTTTTGTATGGGAAAAGCAAAGTAAACTGTAGACCCAACTGTAGGAAAAATATTCCAAATGGAGGCACCGGCAAGATGTTTTTATTCATACCAATGTTGGGAATGTGGGAAGTGAGCCTCACAGTGAGAAAACAAGACAGGACTAAATGGTACAAGCCTGGCACATACTATAAATTCAGGAGATGGGCTACTTAGCAAAGAGTGAAAGCCGTAAACGGTAGCAGAGGGCAAAAGTTAATTAGGCTACTGAGCTGCTGTTAACAAGTAGCCCCGGTAAGAAACAAGATGGCTGCGAGGCCAAGTGCCCCATCGCAGCCCAAAGAGCAGCTCCTTCGCTCTGTGAGGGCTTACAGGGTAGGGGGAAATCGTACGCAGATGACTAATTTTTTTATGGTTCACAGCCGATCAAAGTGAAATTCAGCAGCTGTTCAGGACAAGTGACCACTCTAACGGCTGTAATATAACCCGCTAAATAGAGAGGGAATTGCATGAGAGCAAGAGGTTAGCTGTGATTATCGGCAGGTGAGTGCTTTATTGAAGTTGAAAGACCATTAACATTGATGGAGTAATTATTTCAACTTGAAAGTAATTACCTTGATGGTTGATAACTTCTCCAGTGTTCTCAGATTTGATTGGACAAAACAATTGTGAATTCTTGAAGCCTAGAAAAATATTACAACAATACTGCAATGTTTAAATTACTGAAACCACTGTTAGACTACTTTAATTATGCCTAACAGTGAGAAGATTTTCACGTAAAACAACCAGCAACCTCTCATGTATGGAGACATTTGCTTTTTAATTCCAGGGAAATGACTCACACCTACCACATATGTGCTGAGTGATGGTTTTGCAAATGAATCATGTGATTTAAATGCAATTTTTAAGATTCAAAGCCTCGGGAGTGTGGTTTCCAGAAGGGCTTGTACTGGAATTATTGCAATAGCTTCACTTGCCAGGAAAGCCCAGTGATGTTGCAGCCTTCCTGTGTTGCTGTTTCTAGACCTGTTAAGCTTACACGGTAAGGGCTTAGGAAAAGTGCCCCTTTATGTTGAAGGCTGCTAAAAAAAATGTGTCCAAGGCGATCTGTGTCTTGCAGGCTCTGCTGTTTCCACATTGCTGCAGAATATGCCGGATTTGCCATTTTGCTTAAATAATCGTTTGGATCAGCCTGACGATGCCCCTCCAGAAGCTGCTGAAGTGCTTCAGTAAGCCCCACCTAGCAAGACAGACATTGAGAAGTGCTAGTTAGAGCCAAAAGCATGATATGAGCAGTTATCACATGGCTTCCAGGGCCTTGGAGCACTGTGGTGATAGACCTGGATGAGCAGAGAGCGCTGAGGATGGAGAGAGAGGAAGGCCCCAGCTCCAATCACTTCTGTCTTTACCATCCCAACCCAGGGCTACTTCAGTATCTCCCTGGGTGCTTTTAGGCAGCTACAGAAACATAAATTTAGACTCCCCATGGAACTCTGAATTAAGAAACCCTTACGAATTAGCATGCGGGGCAGCAGGGTAAGTTTTATCTGGAGTCTTAATGCATTGTCAACATGGTTGATAATCTGAATCACTGGAGGCTACAGCAAACGAGTTTATTTCATTATGTTTTTTTCTTCAGTACTTTCTCCCTAATTCAATGTGTAATAGGGAGTTAAAATAACTTTGTTGTTCAATAAATTTTTGAACCAGAAGGAAAAACACTGATATATCTCTCCATGCCTAATCACAAAGTCCATGTGGTTTATGACTGCTCTGACTCTAACAGGCAAGTGAAGTAGAATTTTGTGAGTAATTTACAGCTGACAGGTTCCGCACTGCATGACAATTTTCCTTGATCTGTCCAATCCTTAGATGTTATCATGTGTTTTCGTGCCAATACTTTTTAAACACAGTGAAAAAAAAAAATAGACCTGTACGCTATAGCTGTTTCACAGTCTTTTTATTGTTTTTCCTCTTCTCTCTGCTTCTTCAAAAATTCTCTCAGTTATAACTAATTTTTTCTATGTTGGTTTGTCCTCTCAAAACGTTCTTCTCTTCCAAAAAAGAAAAAAAATCAAAAGTTTTGTAGGCTTTCCTTGACTTAAAGATAAGTCTGTATTTTCTATTCAATTTCAGGCCTGAATCAAAGCTCGTTCCAGTTAGTACATTGTTTTTCACTGACTATATTTAATATCAGCTCAGAGCTTGACTCCTCTCACTTCCCAGGAGTCAGATGTATTGCAGAAAAGTGTATGATGTGGCTAAGGAGATGGAAGTGAATCTTTGGAACTGTGTGCTGGTGGGCACATGTCTTTAGGCCGCTCTAGTGACTTGAGTTGACAGCTAAGTCAAAAGAAGGTGGTTGATATTAAGCAATTTAATCCACTGTTTTTTCTTAACTCCCTTTATTGAAGCCAGTAAGGGTAATGGGATTTGGTCGGTTTGCAGATGTAAAAGACTAACCTTTGACAGGGAAATAGTGGCAGGGAGCAGTCTAAAAGTGGGAACCTTTTTCAGTCTGTGCAGCTGCAGTCAAAAGGCAAGTGGTAACAAAACCTAAAGGCAGCTCCCGAAAATGAGGTTGTGTAAATGTACCTTGTGCTGTTTTTCTGTAGGTTTCTCTATATGCTCTCTCTTTATGCTTTTCCTTATGATATTTACATAAAAGTCTTGCATTTGAGTCAGAAGAATGAGAACAAGCTAATTGGGCACTGTAGAAAAGTGCTATTGACCATGTGTTTTCTCATTTGCAAAAATGAGAAAGACACACAAAAACTTTACTTTCTTAAGAATGCTGTGATAAGAAGATATAAAATGAGGGCCATTCTTCCCTTTGTGCCATGTTGTGTTCGACTGCAGTAAATCTGCTTTAAAAAGAAGTTTTTGGTAAGCTGAAGAGGCTTTTTCAAATGTAAGTAACAAATAAAATGGAGGAGGAGCAGGAAGAAAAAGTAAATTTATTCAATGTGTGCAGCTGTTTTTCAAATTAGATATATGTTTAAAATGCTTAATTGGATTTGACTAGATTTTAATTCACATTTAGCTGATGTTCTTAAGTGGAAATATCAGGCAATTCCAAGACAACTCTCTTTGTTGTTAAAGTCATAGGGCAGCTTCCTAAAATCCCATGGGTCATGTACGACAGCTACAGATAGGGGAGTTCTTCA
>NW_028288567.1:2220000-2235000 GCF_059628265.1 Tinamus guttatus | reverse complement strand
GAGCTGCTCCTATCAGATTTTTACACATGCTCAGCAATCAGATATAAAGTCTTTAAGCCACACAACTTGAAAACTATTCACCTTGTCTGGCAGGCGGAGGGAGAGGATCAGACTTTAATTTGCACCACAGGGTCCCATGCTCAGAAGCACCAAGACCGATGCAACATTTCTAATATTGTAACAGCGCCGGACAACTGCTTGGCTGTAGCCTACAAATCTGAAGATTCTTCAGACAGGGACAGCTGGGCTAAGCTCGAAACCTTTTCTCATACTCTGCCTAATCTGCGTTAAACTTCAGCTCCATTTATACGCTTCGGCTGGCCGCAGCGTACCTACAGACTTTGCCTGTGGTATTGTGCCGGCGTCTGATAGTGTGTTGCATTACTAATGTTCCAAGAGTAAACACACTTGTAGGAAACAGCTATAGTTCAAGGCTGCACTTTAAAAAAATAAATGTTTCATCAGTCTTCGCAAAGGAACAAATGGCAATAACACTCTGTATCATATTTTACAAAGCTTCAAAAGAACAATGTCCTGTTGAGTGAAATTCAGTAGCATTCTGTAAACATTAATTTAAGGAAATCAATAGGCTCTGTGAGCTAAAGCCATATTGCAAGATAAACTGGCTGGAGTGCTACTTTGTCAAACAGATTTTAGTTTTCTCGGCTAGATAAAGACGGTTTCAAAATGGGGTAACGTGTTGCAACCAAGGTTTGAAAACTATGTGGCCTTCAAACAGTCTGCTTGTTCCTACTACAAAGCTGGATAAACATACTTTAAAAATGATAAGATTGAGTCAGGATTGATTTTACTTTCAAATTTTATATAAAGTAGAATTCTTGGTGAGTGTTTGTTTGGATTTTTTTGATCCTAATTATGAGTAGAAATAAACAAGTGCCGTGCAGACAGCTCAAGATGTCAGTCTGCCAGGAGAGGTTAGATTATCCAGATGCAATGTCTTTTTTTTTTTTTCTCACAATTGTAGGACTTTATGGATTTAAAAAATCTTTATTCATGTTGACCCGGTGGGCAACAAGTCGCCTTGCCAAATAGGAAAGCCAAAATCTCTAGTGGACTTGGGATCAGAGGTCTTCAGCTGGTGAAGGCTGCTCACGTTGCAGAGCGCAAGGTCGTGGTAATGGGAGGTAAACAGGTTGGAAGGGGTGAGGGGGGAAGGCCAGATCACTCTTCTAGCTGGATCATCTATACAGTGGCAGCAGAGAGGGACACTGCAGGGAGCCTCTTAACCCAAAGATAAGGTGCACGCAGCATCTATTTTACGGCAAGCGATGGAGAACCTCTCCAGGATGGAGAGCGAGTCTCATGTCAGGGGAGCAGTCTCACTATGTGCACCTTCAAGTCAGAACATTTCTACAATGGGCGCACGTCAGCCCAGACCCGCGCAGACACAGAGGATGATTCAGGGGAAGTATTTCTTTTGAGGAAACCTAACGCAAGGCATGAACTGGATGAGCACAAACACCCCCTGTCCCCAAAATTGCCATCATGGCAGTGCTGGGGGATGCAGCGAGGCATCAAACCCTTGCGAGGCTCAAGGGGAGGCTGATGACACTGCCACCAGCATCCCCTCGGATGCACCCCTGGGCTTGGAGAGGCTCGAGACCCCTACGAGGATGAAAGGAGCCGTGTGGCAGAGCTGGGGACCCTTGAACCAGAAGAGGATCCCTCTGTTCCCTGGCCCTCTGCAGCCCAGGGCCTTGTGCAATTTGCAGCTGCAGGTACAGATTTGCTGCTGTTTCCAAGAAAGCCCTGCCAGAGCAGCTCTGCCCTACAGCTGCTTTCCCTGGGTTCTCAAGGGCACCGTGTGCAGCCCCTTCCTGGCTCCTCACACGTTTTCCCAGGCCACCACCTCCCTTCCCACACATGCACACACACATACGTGCACACAGACACGCACACACGTGTACTCTCTTTCCCCGAGCACGGCGAGCTGCTGCGTGGGACCATCTTTGTGCTGCGAGTTGGTGTGGCAGCATATCAAGCAGGAGGCTTTGGCTTCCACACAGAATTTGGAGGCAGGTTTTGGAGTAAGTTGCTACACTTTTTGGCGCGAAAGCCACAGCAGCATATGGCCCAATGTTCTCAGTTTAAGTCTGACACTTAACATTATTTAACAGTTTCTGTGTTAGGTGCTTTATAAGGTAAAGGAAATTAACAATTTTCAGCTAATTAGATCACTCAATTGGCTGAACATCCTGGACACCTCTTAGAAAAAAAACAGGTTGGCTCAGGCAATGGAAAGGCTAATGCCTCTTCCATTATCACTTATGAAGAGAGGGAAATAGTTGGAAAGGATGCTTTTATTTTAAAAACACAAGTGAGAAATACCTCAACTGTTGGACACTTCAGTGAATACGCTTTTCTCCTAACCACCATCCTACTAGAGAGCGGGGCGCTAATTTGCCCACTGCGTGCGCATCCATCTCCTTGACCGCGACCGCGGCTCCCCGGCGCCGCCGCGCTCTGCCTACCTGCTGGCCCCGAGTTTGCTCTCACAGCACTCGCTGCAAGGATGAACAAATATCGCTGCAATTAAGAGGAAGGGGAGAAAGAGGGGCAAGCAGTTGGACCACAGGTTGGTCTGCTCTCCTCTGAGGCCCTGACAGGTCTCAGAGCTACATGAAGAGGAGGCCACTCTGTGGAGGCAGCACCCACAACACAGTGCTGAGCCTCGCGGTTAGGAAAGCAAAGAGCACTAGCCCAAGCCAAGCTCAAAAGTGAAAAATTAGGCAAACAAGAGAGGCTTCTTATTGCATTCATTGTTACACTGGAGCTTTTCTACTCTTTGTAAGCTACTGCTGAAACACAAAGCTGGAAAACACTTGCCCTCAAATGATTTAAGAACGCATTTTAAAAGTGTTTGTCTGAGATGAAGCTCAGATCCCTCATCCCTTGTGTAGGGTTTGGGGCACTAGCAATCTACTGCTGGCTTACTATTATCTCCTCCGCCAAGCTCACAATGAGGAGAGAGAATGGCATGGCTCTTATAAGGAAAAAAATTGACAGAGGGGTTGCTGAGAGGTCTGATAATATCAGGGAAGTGAAAGTGGTAGTGCAGTGAAAATGGATACTGCGTGATACATTAGATTTAATCACTTGCATTTCAATTAAGCTTTCCCACAAATAAAGATTCTGCAGTGCCTTGCCGGCTCCCTGCACGGCCAGCGCGCCGAGCGCGCAGCCAGCGCCGCGCGCCCCAGCTGGGTGCACACGACGGCGCGTCCAGCGCCTCTCCCGGCCGAGGCTCCCCTCCGCGCGTCCCTCCGGGTGTGCCAGGGCTCGCTTCCCGCTCGGCAGGAGGAGCGAGGCACCTCGCGGCGCGCGCCGCTGCTTCGCCCGCGGCCGGGAGGGTCCCTGTCCTGGGACCGCGGTGCCCTTCGTGCGAAGGATGAGCATCGCCGACACACAGCTGCTCTCTGGTGCAAGCAGCATGACCTGAGCGTGGCAGTTTCAAGCAGGCAGCTTGCTATGAATTCGGAGCAGAGCCATGTTAAATAAAAAGACTTTTCTTTCACAGTTTCTTTTGGCTTTTGCACGTGAGATTTACTTCTCCCCTTTCCTCATGCTCAAAAATGATCAATAGCATTTTACTGGGGAGATGATTATCAAGTTTCCCTGCCCGCTATCATGATGAATTAGGACTGCGTGAGATGTAGAGGCTTCTAATGGAAACTCTGATTGCCCTTAACACTTTGCATTGCCAATGGCACTGCTGCAGTATGGAAAAATCACTAGGGTTCCTGAGGCTTATGATGGTTGGGGATTTAGTATCCTCTGGGGAATATAAGAAAGAATCCCGGGAGGGGCCACTCACACCCAAGACACTGTCTCACTCCAAAACTGAAGGAGAAATAAAACTCATGCACGCAAAAATAGTCTAACTTTAAGTCAGTCCCGCTGCGGTGAAACACAATCTGCTCCAAGAGGCTGCTTACAATGCCAAGTGGCACATCACGCACTCCAAATTCTGGCAGGTACCACAGAGAGGCACCCACAAAACACCTGTCCAGAAAAGTAAGTCTGAGGATGACCCCCCAGTTCTGGCTCTGCTGCAGGAAGAGCAGGGTGGTTATTGCCAGACTCTTGATAGATTAGCCAGGCAGGAATGCACCATATTCCTTATAAAGGCCAGGAGCGAAGCCCAAACTTTGAGGAGCAGGTACCCTTTCACCAGCAGTAAGTCCTCCACTCTCCTGGTTTATTTCTGTGACTACGAGAACTGGTCAGGCAGAACCTGCTGGACCACAGATATGCAAGGGAAATATTTTGTGGAGTTTATAGCGCATAGTGATCTTTTTTTTTTTAACCTTCAGCAGAACTTGGTCCTGTAGATGAACCGTTAACACTATACTAGAAGTGACAGTTAAAAGCTTATATATCTAAAGCACATCTTATAACATAAACATAAAATCTCACGGCACTGAGTAAACATTTATAATTGGTTCTTGTTCACTCTTCCCACCTCTCCGCATTGCAGTCACCCTTGTTGCCTGTGCCTGGCTCTTGAAAGGCTGCGACTGTTAATGCAGCGCCTTTTCCGTGCTCAGTGCGTGTGTTGGGTGCAGAGGGGGGAGCGAGGAGCGAGGTGGACGAGAGGGATGGGAAGCAGGTGGTATTTAATCAGTCTGGCAGGGAAACAGCCTGTCGCTGGGGTCCTTCTGGGGGTGGTATGAAGGTGGCAAGCATGCCCTCTGGCACTGCGAGGCCTCCTTTCCTCTTCCCTGTCACACAGGGCAGAGGCAGGGGACGGGGAAGGAAACGGTGCACGGTTGTGCACCGGGCCATCGCGAATGAAGCCAGCTGCCCCATCCCAGGCTCCTCCCAACAAAACCAAGCATCCCTGGGCATCCAGAGCCCATTGTGGTGGCATGAGCTGCACCAGTCACTCCATTCTGAGCTGAGTGGCTGGCCAACATCCCGTTATAAGCCTCAGTGTGGGACCTGACTGGGACTGGTGAGCCTTGCAAGACCTTGAAGACATCTTCAATCATACTGGATGGAGCTGCCTTTCGCTAGATTCCTCTTTATCCTTTGCAGAAGGAAACAATTCCAGACTGTGCTGGATGAGATAAGCTCGAGGCTGGGCCTCATTTGGTGGAGCCAGCCCCCTCCTCAATTTCTTGAGATAAGTCATTTCACTTTCTCCCTGAACATGGATATTTGGCAGTGAAAGGGCATTTCCTCTCTTCCATGTTCACTTCCCTTCTCTCCGCTAAAAACTTTCTGAAGACTTCTGCTTTAAATGTATTTATGTGTCTATGTCATCACTTCCCTGAAAGTCCCAATCAATGAAGTCGTCTTTCTGCTTAGCAACAGAGTTCATGCCACCCGGGTGCGCTACTCTCGACACAGGCTCTCCATTAAGTACAGAAGCAAGTTCAAGGCCACACGTTTGACATTTCAACTCTTTCAGTGGCCTGGGCTACTACCTGGCCGTGGTTTCTTCTGCCAGCACATTTCCCACAGAGCCTTGAAACCTCCCCCGTCCGGAAGGCGGTTCATGAGTCCCTCAGGTGGCACCCTGAAATGAGGCAGCACCGGCCTGCGCAACTTCCCCTCTGCAGATAAGCACCATGAACCTTGCCCCTTGCAGGCCTGCAGGGAGAATTCATCTCCAACATGCTGATTACCCTCGGCCGGCTCCTCCTGCTGTCCTTCTCTCCCTCCACCCCCACGCTTTTGCTTTCATGGGTCAGGGAGACACTGGGTTCTTTTTCTGCACTAGAAAAATGTGGCAATACTCTAGGACTGCCGGGGATGGGGTCCATGTAAACATGGAAATCGATCCAGCACTCTGCTGAGGACTTTCTCGCTGTTGGGTTGAAGGATATCTCTTGACTTGATCTGCATGGATATCTCTGCAGTAGTTCTGCCCCACTGTTACTTTGTCATGGTCCCAACAAAAGGCCTCTAAAGTTGAGACTCATCTTGCCGCTTGACAGAGTTTTGCCCCATAGATTCAGGTATTGTTCAAAATAAAGTTATTTGTGAGCTCTAAGCTCATGTGAAAAGGTTCCTCTGCAAACTTGTGCTCCCCCTGCTTTCTCTCCCCAGTGATACTGCTTGTGGAAAAGGGCAATACTCCCAAAGCTGTATTAGAGAGCCACACCAGCACAGGCAGTGATGGTGCAAAGTCTCTCGTATGGTTCCCAAAGTTAATGGTCCAAGCTGTGAAAGTTTGCTAAGTCACATTATCAGAGCCTGACTCCTGGATGCTTTAAAATGCATGGAAGAAAGGAAGAAAATAGTCAAACAGTGTTTTGCTTAAAGGTGACCTATTCAAAGTCTTAAAGGATGAACAGCTCTTTCTATATGACTGTTACTGAAGTCAGGAAAGAGTGGTAAGATGATACCTTATAAAAATACAAACCATGTCCCCTCTACCCCAGACCTATGCACATTATAATTATGTGGCTCCAAACCCAGGTCTCCATTTGATTTTTCCTTTTAAAATAAAAAAAAAAGATTTTTTTTCCAGTTAATATTCAACAAATACTCACATACTCGACTATATAATAATATAACAAAAGACAGCACTAGCTCTTTCACACCAGAATCTGCTCCCAAATTTAGTTTAGCATCACGTAGAACAGGCATGTAGTGGGGTGTCAAGAAAAAAATATTACAGAGTTAGCAGCTAACTCACTCGTTTAGGTCTGTCTGGTAGCATACGTGTATAGAACAGATAGATAAAGTTTAAAATATCTTTTTTTCCCTCAATTTTCACAATAGAGATTATTTTTACATATTCTAATGTGAAAAAGGAGTAAGAACACACTGCATATAAGAATTTTCGTTCAATTAGGTCTTGCTCAGAAAACACACTCCTCATTCACAAGATAGCACTGATTTCCAAGAGCTATGAATGAAAAATTTAGCTATATCATAAAAGAAATAAAAAAAGTCTGAAGGGAACATGTGCATTAAATGGATGAGAGAATTCACGGTTCAGGGTTTTGGCTTTGAGTTTTTGGGGTTTTTTATTTTTTTTGGCAAACACCAAGTTTTAAAATGTTCCTGGGCATTGTAACCAGCTAGCTGGCTAGCTGATTAAAGGAACTCTTCCTATGCAGGATGATAGAAAATGCATTTAAGCTTGTGAGTGAAAAGACTGGCCTAACACGGGTTAAATTCACCTTGCTTCTCACTCCTCATCTAGGACTTTTTTTTTTTTTTTTTTTTTTTTGAGAAGGACGGACATCTGGAAATCAGTTTTACACAGAAAAACAGAAAACAGGGAAGAACTAGGAAGATGAATAAAGGCTCATCACAGACACAAAAGAACAGAGCAAAAAGAAGCTTGGATTTGGGTATTCTTGTCTGGCAAGGAGGCAGGCAGTAAGGCTAATGAAGCATTTGCGATATGGGACGTATGCCAGCGTAACAAAGAAGATGTGCATCAGCTCTGCAGATGTGCCAAAGCCCCCAGAGCAAAATAATGACATAATCACCATCAGTGTCACAGACCAGACTGTACACAAGGTGACATGGGAGAGAATAAATAAGAGTCTTTAGAGGCCTGTAGTACACACACGGGAAGGAATAGCCATTCCTCACAACTGCCACAAGAGAGTGGCGAGATGTTGGGCATAATGTGTGCAGCTAGCAAAAGAAATCTTGAATTGTGCGAGGATAACGCACTATAAATTGGTGCTTCTCTCCATCTCCAGTTGACGTTTCAATTCCCACCACCCCTTGTTGAATGCAAAATGAAATGGCAGTAGGAGCCGGAAGAGTTTGCCAAGTTTTGGTTTGTTTTTGTTGGTTTGGTTTTTTATTTTCTTGGAAGGGGCTTGTTTTGTTCTAGAGGAGGATGGGGCAAAAAGGACGAGGAGCAGTAAATAATTACATTTAAAAAAAAACCCTCAAAGCAAAACACACCACACCAAAAAGCACACACAACCCTGCACTACTCAGCTCGAACGATCCTAGGATTCCCCCAAAGGAAAATTAGAAACAACCAAGGGCAAGTTTTGCTTTTTTGGGGGTGTGATTTCTGGTTTCCTACTATTCATGAACGAAACTCAGAAAAATCCCACTAAAATATTTTTCTGCACTAAAAGACAAGATTAGTATTTTATTGATCAGTAATAAAACACCGCTTAGGGCAATTTAGTACTTAACATGTTATTTGCGGTGGGGAGTAATCTGAAAAGCTCTGAGTAGCCTTAAATCATTTAACAACAGCTCTCCCTGCATAAAAGCAGGCGCTTGTCTCAGTACAGCTGTGTGATTTTGGGCTGTATTTTTTACACGACTTCTGTCAATTTTTAGAGGGAACATCTGCTGGATAAAGTAAAGCAACACTAAGAGCAATCCACAGGCCTATCCGGGAAGGCTGTGGCACAGGAGGAGATAGATCCAAGGCGCCAACGGGACTCGCGCGTAAGGACCGCTCAAGTACGTCATTGTTTGCAGGATCAGGCCCTACCAGAGGAGCTCAGAAGAACAAAGCACTTGGCTTCGCCAGTGTCCCTTTTCATTGCTTCTAATGAAAGATTCATAAGAATAACTTTAATTTTTTATGATTTTTTTTTGCACTACGGTATTAGCTGCATCTACTTTGTACGTAATTTCTTCTTAAATACAGAAAACCTGCTCCAAAATGCCTGGCATAGCAACTTGATCAGTACAATAATTGATCCTGATTGTTGCTGCAGTCCTTCTTAACATTAAGAAAGTGAGGTGGAGCCCATAAAATATTTTTACACAATTATTCCTTCTCATTTCGAAGTGATTTGTTTATGAAGAATACAGGTAAAGTTCCGAAGGGGAAGGTGATGTTTTTTTTAAGATAAAAAAAATTACTAAAACCTCCCTAATTTGCTAGCTAAACTGTTCAGTGGAAGAATGATTATATTTGTTTTTTTTGGCTTCGCCCAATTAATTGGAGCGGTAACATAACGATTGTTAATAAACAGCCCTAATTTGACTATACTTCCTGCATATCTACTAACTGCACCGTATCTTTGTTTAGCATATCATCGGGGAAAACAAGGAGGCATGTATATAATTTTGTTCTTTTGTATATGAAGTTTAATAATTATGCCACAGAGGATTCTAAATTAATCACAGAAGGCCCAACAATATTAATAATCTGTTTAGCAAACTCCAGCTTCTTTGCACTTTGATGTTCCGAGCAGAGGCTGCACGAACTGTGGCAGCTTTTTAAATCGGGCAAGTGTTTGTTTCTGCTGAAGCTGATACCGATGTTTTCCTTTATGCTTTTTCTATTATCGGAGTGTGACCCCTCAAAGAAACCAAGAGATGAGCCAAGGCTTATTTGGGTGTGTTCTGAGGAAAGCTCCCAGATCGCATTTTTTATTTATTTACCAAGGTTTTGCTACAAGAATTTTTTTATCATTATAAAATTATTATTATTATTATTATTTTTATTCCCCTGGATGAAAGAGAAGGGGCTCCGAGAAAGTTTTAAATTAGCTAAATCGGTCTGCGCAGCCCAGATGAAATAAACCCGCCAGTTTGAAAGGGCTGTTAGAACTTTTCTGGCCGTTTAATCCATAGATGGCTGAACACAATGATCCGTTCCACAGAAAGCTACAGCCACCACCAGCAGCTGTTAGAAGAGAGCTTGCTCCCTGCTCCTATTGATAACCCTTTGTGGAATGAAGAAAAAGAGCCGAGGGAAGGAGAACTGAATGTCAGACAATAGACATCGCTACACACACTGTCTCTGAACTTTCCTCATCTCTGAAGGACAATTAATTATGAAGGCCTTTGGGGTAGGTCGAAGCAAGGGAAAACCTACTGCTGGCCCAGCACTCCAGCCGCTATCTCTGTGTTTGTTAAATGGTCGTGCCTGTTGGGGAACCAGAGTAGCAGCCACCAAAATAGCCAATAGATCATTTAGGAAAAAAGAGAGCAAAAGATTTTTTTTTTTATGTGTGCCTGTCCTTGTATAATTCTATTCTCACTGTGAAATCATCCATACACAAAACACAAGGACATTTTTTTTTTTTTTAAGAAGAGCCACAGGGTAGGTTACAGTCAGAAACGGCCTCTCAGTGGTGTGTTAAAAAGGATGGTCTTTTCACCAAATCATTTCACAGAGGCAAAACAGACAAACACAAAGAGTTGAGACTTTTTCTCCTACATTAAATAGAGTAACTGATAAGGTCAGACATATGATACCTAAAGACATGAATCTGTGAACTCTTGAAGTCAAAGGACTTCTCTGTGCAAAGGAACAATCTTTCAAAGGAAATAGATCATAGAACTCCACTGAATCCCCTTTAAACTTTATGAAGCAGGAGGAGAAAAAGCTCTAAGTAGGGAAGCTTGACAGAAGAGCCTTGAACTATTTTCTGAAGGAAAGATGAGACCCTCCCTAGGCTGCCACAAAACATCTTTTTTTTTCTAAAGGCTCTTCTGAACTTTGATATGTGCCAAGACACCGCTATTGAAAGCTGTATAATTATGTGCTATAGCCACTGTAGAAAATGCTTTGTTCACCACAACAAAGAACAATAAGCAAAGTAAAGTGACATTACACTGTATCTTTTTCTTTAAGAATGTTGAGAAAGGTCAGGGTACGTTATAACTAATAAAGCTGTTGAGTAAGGAAGTTTAAAGTTGATCTTGCTGTGCTTAAATGTAACCCAATGACAAAAAGACAGAGGGAACTAAAATTGTAATGACATTAAAAAATGGATCATATATCAATGT
The DNA here is from genome assembly GCF_059628265.1 of Tinamus guttatus. Taxonomy (NCBI): domain Eukaryota; kingdom Metazoa; phylum Chordata; class Aves; order Tinamiformes; family Tinamidae; genus Tinamus; species Tinamus guttatus. Next base: position 2,224,293 of record NW_028288567.1, on the reverse strand, counting down.
GCCAACTTCATTATACAAACACCTTGAATCCAAAGGACACAAACATAAAAATCGAGTGTAGCTTTGCGACTGTACTCCACTTGCCTCTAATAGCTTCCAGCTACAACCTGTAGCTCAACTAACTGCACAAACTGATTAACAGGCATTAATTGACGCATGCGATGCACGAACCTTCTCCCGAAAGCCCTGGATTTTGTTACTGGATTTACAAATCGGGCTCATTTCCTGCGCAGTTTTCAAGGAAAGCTCTGCTGTTTCACAAGAGACTCCCTTCAAAATTTTCAAAAAACAAAAGACGGAATACGCCTGAGGGCATTGATTTTATTCTTTGAAACCAAGATTTTTAAGGAAAAAAAAGGAAAGAAATTTCACCCAGGCATATATGTTCCAATTTTTCCTTTTAGCAGGATCCCGACGGCAAGGCATCTTTTCGCCTACGCTCGCTATTCTCAAATTGCAAAATCAGTTTCATTTTCCTCGCTGCACACCATAGGACAGACTTTTTCTTTAAGACGGCTGAAAACAGCACTGAATCTCTGTAACAATAAAGCCCTTGAATGAGGAAGCATACGGCCCAAGGGAAAGAAAAAAAAAAAAGAGAGAGAGAGAAAGGAAAAAAAAGGAGGGAATACTAAAATAAACAACTGTCCCATTGGCTGTACCCGCTTCCGGTACCATGAGAAGAACACAGACTGAACCTATGATCTTCGAGATGGAATTTAGCAAATTATTGACTTGATTTTCATTTCTGCTAAGGCCACTGAACACTGCTTTTGTGGTATAAAGCAATTTTAAGTGGCCGTAAATTCTACTTTACAGTGCCTGTATATTGCAAAACAAACAAAAACAAACAAACAAACAAAACCATGTTGAATGGCCTTAGTTTAAATAAGACTGAGGTCCAAAGGCTCCAACTCTCCTTTGATGAACACCAACTGAGCTCAGGACAAATCCTGCAGATGAAACTAGGGAAGAATATGGGTTCCTAGAATAAGCGCGCCTGTGACCAGCATTTTCAAGAGGCAGTAATTAAGGATCCCTTAATTTTTGGACGCACTGTTGGGCACACTTCGTCTTCAGGGAATGGACCGTCAAGGACTTACTGACAAAGTGGCTCTCATTAGCGGACTTCCAGTTGTGCATCCCAAAATGGAATCAGCCTAAAAACATCGTTGCTTCTGAAAATTTTGGCAGCCAACATCCATTCAAGCATTTGCAGGCCACTAATATGGCTAGGTTATTATTTGGTTTTATAGTTGGTGTGATTTGAAATGTTTTACCTAGTCTCATGGATCTTTGCGGGACTAATTCAAAGTGCCTTAAGTTAAACACCCTGCTAAGACTTGAGCACAACTGCTCTGAATTAAGTTTTCCCACAGTGTTATGGTTCCCTGCTGCCAAAAATAGAGCAAAAAACCTCCTTAAAAATTGTTTGCCTCCCGCGCTAAACAATGGCACGTGCCATGACTAGTGCTGTGAAAAGGGGCAATCATCGCGTGAGGCCTCACCGTACCAACATGGCACGGAGGGTATTTGTGGAAATAACGCAGCTTGGCAGACGCTTCGACAGACGCCGCTGTGATCGACCTTGGTGTGTAGGGCCATGAAACGGGCGCAGGAAGGCGCTCGCTCGGGTGCTTCTCGGCACCCCAGGCACCGGCGTGGGTCAAACGGGAGGAGGAGGTGGAAGGGCTTCAAGCGAAGGCCCTAGGACTGGAGCCCTGCAACCTTGGAGCAAGGAATGAGCCTTTAGACACACAGGAACCCAAGCACAGCATCTTTTGGAGAATCACTAACACACGAAGGAGGAGGAGAACAGGGAAAAAAATGCCGGGGAAGAAGAATGGTAGAGGGGAGCGAGCCAAATAAGGCTAAAATCCAGGTGTTGTGCTGAGGCCAAATTATTTTGCTCATTGCAAGTAAATAATAATAATAATTTAAAAATCTTCTTTATGGGTTTTAACAATATTTTTATTTTAATTCACATTTTGATGTCTCCCTTGCCTGAAATCATCCTGTCACATTCACAACTGTGATCTCCGTTAAGGCGGATTTTTGAAAAACAGTTAAGAAACGGTTTGAGATTTAAATTTTCTTTTCTTTCTATGCATAGCAACAATACCTGACTTTAATTATTGCAGCTGGCATTCAAAAGCTTATGGCAACACTGCAGATGAGACAGATATCAAGTGGCACAGCAAGCTGTGCTCCCTTTCTGACCAACTTCGGCATTTGCGCTGGGACACTGACATTTGCGGCTCGCGCTCACCAGGATATAACCCACCTTCCCCCTTCCCCGAAAGAGCCGTCCCAGAATAGAGAAGCATCTTCACCTTTTGCAAAAAAAATACTGCTGTTTCCCCCCACCCCTTGCAAAAAAAAAAAAAAAAAAAAAAACGGGTTCAAATTGCTTGTTCTGTGCAGCCACACACAGCACAGGTTTCTTTGGCCTGGAGAGACACGGGGAACCGACTGCCCGCACATACACACGTGTGCGCGCGCACACACATGCAAAGTCGCTGCACGCCGCAGGAGGTGGTGTATCTATCTCTGGCTTGCAGCCACGAGGGTACAATGGCAGGGCTAAAAACGATAGGACATGTGGTTTGTTAAACATCTTATTTGACTTTGCGAGAAGCTGTCAGTTCCAACGTGCTGGGAGGGGAGCAGAGTATCGCAGTTTCCTGAGCAGATCAATGGCGCAGCCTGATACGCACCAAATGCACATTTTAGCTTTAGCCCGTTTTCCTAATAGTCAATTTAGGGATATTAAAGTATATGCATGAATTTTGCTCAACAAGAGATAAAGGAGGAGTGCTTCGGAAGAGCAGTGTAGGTGATTTAAGAGAAACAGCACATCAGACTAATCAGAAGATCAGCAATGCATCACCAAAGTATGAGAGGAAGGAACTTTGATGACGCTAAATATGGCAAATGCTCGGTTTGCTAAATCCCTTTGGATCCAATTTCAACGTTACAGTACTCGTCATTTTTGCTTTCCAGCTTGTGGGGGTGGGGCTGGGCATTTATCAGGAAAAGTTACACTGGCAACATTAAAAACCGTACCGTATAATTTAATGATCTCTTAACTGATGGATCTTCAGCGCAAAAAATAAAATTTAAGATTCTAGGATATTCTCTTTACACTAGATAACACAAGAAAGGCTGTATGAAAGAATTTGAAAATCATAGCCATTTATATATGTATATATTAACATATAGTCATTTGTGTATATATATATACACACACATCTGAAAGGCTTTTCATTCATATATGGGGAAAAAAGCAAGGGGCTCCTTTTCTAACAGCTACATACCACTTTACTAAGGAGTAAAGTATGTTTTCAAGCACGTTTTCTAATCTACTTGAAAATACCTGCCTCTACCCCACGTTTCTTCAACAAAGTAATTAATGTCCATTGACATTGCAACTAGCATTCTGGAAAGCGGCAGTACCTGACCAAAAACACTATGGATGGTGACATTTTTGAGAGCACAGGAGATTTCAATCTATCTTTTGCACACAGAAAAAAAAAAAACTTTCATTAAAAAAAAATTGAGGGATGTAAATTCATTTGGGCAGAAAAGAAAGGTAGCAATGCTTATCTCTCTGCATACTTCCCTTTCTTTTCCTGTGTCTCCCTATACATATAGTTAGCATGATACAGTCAGAGCTCCCTCCCAGGGACCGGGACCCCCCTGTCAGGAAGGTGTGTAGGTTCATGAGGGGGCCTTGCTCCCTGGCCGGCACCTGGGGTGCTGCAGCACGTCATACATGAAGCCTAGATATCATTGCCAGGCTCAGTGAATGGTAAATCCCCCCTGGAACATCCTCTTCTGCCCTCTTTCTTCACCTGGCTTTTCTGTGCAACCATTCTCCTAGAAAATGCTGCAGACAGAAAATGAGCTGAGGTCTTTGCTTAGAAACTATCTGAACTTAAGGTGCTGTGAAAGTGAGTGCTGCTAAAACTTCCCTGGATGGATTTCGGGGCAGGAAACCACCCTCCTTGGGCTGACAAGTGTCACTTCTGCTACAGGACCGGGCTCAGCTAGTGAAAGCTGCACTCACACAGACTAGCAAGGACACTGCCACTGTCCCACCGTGCTCCACCAAGAGGTGGTTCCTCCAGCCTCCCTCTCATGCATCCCCTTTTCGGGCGCCTCATTGCACCTGACTCCCTGGACAAGGCAAAACGCCATCCTCGGTGTGGAGAAACCCCCTCCTGTGGCGTTGCCGCCGAGGGTCAGCACGTTAACGGTTACAAAAGGCTGCTGAGCTACTGGGCTGGCCCG